>NC_060151.1:13497947-13504386 GCF_021292245.1 Micropterus dolomieu
ACTCACAACCTCATGGTCATGGAGAGATTGAAGCCTTGAGTGATCTCCACACAGCCCAGTTGATTTTGCACCTCAAAAGCCTGGGGTTGCGATCAATTGGGAAGAGAGCTCCCCCCAGCCGCTGCAGTGAGCGGAGTATCTGGGGATTGTGCTCAACTGCAACACTCCAAGAGCGTACCTGTGCGCGTCGCTTGGTGGTTAACAGCTGTTGAGAATTATTTTAGAGCATTACACCCTAAATTGTTATCATTAATTACTAGAGCGAAGGTGGTCTACATTGTCATTGTTTAAAGTATTATTTCAGAGTGTAAAGTTAGGATCACAATGTTAAAACTCTATAGCTCTTGTCATCATTTAAAGAGTTATTTTATAGTGTAAAGTTAAGATCACAATGCTGAGAGTGTGTGGTCCTCTCTGTGTCTAGCTGCTCGGAGTCAGTAACAGTAGCACATGTGTGTGTAAGCAGGCACGTGCACTCTGGGAGCAGAACGAGCACAGCAAGGCATCATCAAAAGCACCAGCAAAGGAAAATGTAGAAGCAGAATTAGTGAAAATTTTGTTACAAAACATACATCAATACAGTAAGAAGGTCCTGTCTATAGCAAACAGTACAAGAGACACCAGCTTATTCCACAAAGTTAGGTTATGGTTTAAAAAGCATGATCAGCAGAGGGCATGCCTAGGACACAGAGAGGGGGAGCATTGCAGACAAAAAGTTAGACATCAGTCAAGAAACAGTCATCAGTGATTATCCTTAATCAATATTAATAATCATTGTTAATAATTTTAATCAGTTTTATTATCATTAATCAGTTACTTTAATCAATAAGTAATCATTCTTATATCATAATTTTTTAATAATTTTACTAGTATTAATCATTAATCATTCTTAATCATTTTTCTTTTTACCTAGATATGCTTTGGTTTTTACTTATAAGTAGTGAACTGTAGTCATGAACACAGAAACAGATCCTTGAGTGGGAGGAATGACTGCAGGAAGTGGCTGCAGGTGGTTTGTATTTGTCCAACTGTTATCTACTGTAGATTATGACTATAGGAGAGGCTGCAGGTGTGCAAGATCTGCTGACGCTGTGACAGTGCATGCTTTGGTCTACTGTTATCTACTGTTGTTGTGATTACACAAGGAACTGCTGAGGTGTTAATCTGCTAACATTAAGACTATATGCTTAATTACTGATTAAGGGGTTCGATTGTCAACGTCCAACCTCTGGTTGTTATAGCCAGTATGAGCTTTGGGTGAATTTGCTTATAACCTGTGTGAACTTGCTGAAGGAATGCTTGCTTTGCAAAAAAGCGACACTTGGTAAAAACATGACAGAGAGACAATAAGCAGAAAGCAGCCAACATAACATCAAGATTGCTGTAAGAAACCAAGCATTAATGAAAAAAGCAAATTCTTATATAAATTATATAAATTCTTATATTAATTGCTTAAAAAATATAATTGTGTGTCAAATTAAGCATGCGTAACCTTTAAAAATACGGTGAGACTGAAGTTGAAATGTAAATGATGAACTTCTTATCCAGTAGTATAAAGATGCAGAAAGTCAACAATACAGTAATAAATGACAGCTGGGGAACTTAACTTAACTTAGTTAATTGGTGAAAAGGAACACAATAACAGAGGAAAAGAAGTTCATCATGAGGAAAGGAGGGAGCAAACCAGCCCAGAAGAGATATATATAAGACTGTCTGCAGACCATAGGATGGACTTCATCCTCCGACCTGCTGGGATGTTGTACGGGTTTATGTGTCCTGTTTTGGAATAAACTCTTTTGCACTGACTCTTGACCGTCTCCAGAGAAGCTTTTGATTGCAAATATATTGACTATAAAAGAAAGCTAATGGAGTATTTTTTTTTTTATAAAGCTGGTGAAAGTGGGGACCAGGCTTAACTGGCCCAGCCTTGTTGCACATCTGACCCAACACAGCGCTGTCAGTGATGCTGCTGTTGGGCCTCAGGGCAGCAGTCCATCAGGTGCTACCTCTGGGCTTGCTGCACATGCGACGGCTACAATGTTGGTTTGCCTGCCTGCATCTGGACCTCAAGAGGCAAAGGTGATGCATGGTGACGACCGCCCCCCCCCTTTCAACTCTAGTGCAGGAGGACCTGCGATTCTGGGGGTCTCTCACTGTCTGCTCAGCAGGGTCTCTTCATCTGTGTTAGTCTTCATAGATGAGTCTCTCACTGGATGGGGAGGGACCTGCCAGGGGAGTGCAGTGAGTGTTGTGGCTCTCCGAGGAGAGCTGAGGGGGCCACACACCACACATCCACATTCCCCTCCAGGTTGGTGGTGCATTTCCTCCAGTCATCAGACAGGGCAAAGTCCAATCCACGGTTCTGTTGGCGCTGGCAGGGAACCTATAGACGTGGGCATCAGAACACCTGCTGTCTCTGAAAGCCCTTCACGTCCTAGGCTTGGAGAACGGTGGTGACTGACCTCTTGTCGAGGGCTGGCCCCCAACCGAGCGGGTGGAGACTGCACAACAATGTGGTTCAGCAGATCTGAGCTCACTTTGGGAGAGCGGAGGTGGACCTTCTTTCTTCTTAATAACATAAGGAGCATGTTCAGGTCCAGGACAATAAATCTGGATGCTTTCTACCCCCCTACCCCACTTAGGGTGCAGGGAGGTGAGAGTGCATCTGTTGTGTCCATGTGTGCTAGGCTAACGTCCTATGTAGAGCACACAGCCCACATTTGATGCACTGGTCAGCTGTTCGTCTGTTTCAGTGATAATGCAGTCAGTAAAACCCTGTCCAAGAAGAGCCTGGCCAGCTGGCTTTGTGAGTGAATCTCCCAAGCCTGTACACGGGTGGGAACAGACCCACCCTTACCAAGTGCGACCTATGATCTGAAAAGTGAGGATCTGGTGACTACTGGGTGTAGAGGGGGAACATACACTGGTAGTGCCTGACGTTTCAGTGAGAAGTCAGGGCAGTGCAGGTGTTAATGGTCAGGCCAAGGCCCTATCGGTCCAGCGAGTGTCCCACCATTCTGTCACTAGGTGATGTGGTGGTCGGGGCTTTGGCTGGCCTGTGGCCGACCGGGTTGGTGTGCTGGGCTTTGGCTCTTCGTGGCTAGGGCGGACAGTCATTGGGCTCCCCCCACTGTACCCATAGAGTCCAGTAGAGGAGCCTGTGTGAGATAGAACGAAGGTCCTCTACCGATGAGGCCTACCGCTCTGACGCCGTCTGCTGAAGAGGCGGTCGGATGCTGAGGCAGTAGGGACACTGCTATTTATACGTCACGCACGTATCAGTAGTGACGCCCTATTGGTCCGCTACGTGCAAGATAAAATTTCAGTGGGCAAGTTCGGACGTGTGATTGGAGGAGGTAGTACCCATAGAGTCCAGTAGAGGGCGGAGCCTGTGCTGCAATTCCATCGCCTCTGTTTGCATTTGGAGGTACTCCTCTGTTTCCTGCCGCTGCACTCAACTGCCCATAACACAAACTCAACTATAGTCATAACGTATGATGAGTGTGTGAGAAATGTTGCGATTCTCTGTGAGGAGTTAAACCCTGATCTCTTCCATCTTGACATATGTGTTGCAGAGTAAAGGACAGAGACTAAATCACTATCAAACACATTGTTGACTGGACAGAGACAAGATTATGCTGTTTATTATTGCTTTTGAGAGCCACAGTGACACAAATAATAACAAAGCTGAAGAAAAAATGTCAAAACAAGTTAAATTTTGTATTTCATCTTAAAATAAATTAACTTTACTTCAACATCATCAATGCACTCAGAGAAACATTCCTTTTTATGCAGCTCCAGTGTTCTCATATAACCTATTGCACAGTATGTTGTTGAAACCGGAAGCCGTAAATAATCTAAATGTGAATGTTTTCAACTGAGTTGTTAGAATTTTTGTTGTTGAAAAAATGAAATCATAAATACATAACTTTTCATTTGCCAAATAAATGTTCACATGACAATTTTAAGCTGCAACAGTTGATCTTTAGCCCGTCGGTGTTCTTCTCAATGCAAAGTGAACTTCCTCACAGTCTGCTATAAAGAATTTATATCATGCTGTGAGTTGCAGCAGAAGAAGAGAAGCTCAGATCATTTTCAATACCAACCATGTCCTGTGTAGCTCTGCTGCTGCTGCTGGATCCCGTGAGTCACTGACAGTATGATCACAGCACACTGTTCACTGTCCTCCACAGGTGTGAAGTGTGAACAGTTGACACAGCCACCCTCTGTGACTGTGCATCTGAACAAAACCCCTCAGTGCCTGAACACTTGTAACATGAAGCCACCAGAGGAGGAGCCCTCAGACCACTAATGAGATAAACAGACATATTTAGCAATGAAAATGGTAAAAGGAACATAAAATGTTTTGTGTAAATTAAAATTGTATTAAATATACAGTGGAGGCATTTTCCAAAACATATCTTCTCTGTCTGGCTTTCATTAGTACTAATTAATAGTAATATTATTTTTCTTCCTGTTGTTACAAGTGAACCGTTTGTGTAAGAATTTTCTCCATTGTAATATGAATATCACTTTGTGGACCTGCAGTCCTGCACATTTCCTTTTCTGACAGATTTTAGTCCTTTTGACAACAACATTGTATCTCCAAAATCTCGGACTGATTTCCTGAAAATTGTTTTACTTATGAACACTTTGTGAGAAAGTCAATATTATAACATAATAAAAAATATTTGTTAAGCTGTTAAACGATTTAAATAAATTATTAAAATATAATTTAGTGATAAATTATTGTCAAACGCTTCACATGTTGTAGACTGTGTGTAATAAACAACTTAAAGAATGTGTTTATCAATGTATTGCACAAATAAATACTGAAACATAAAACTCTTGCAGGAATCAGTATGTACAGTAAACATTGATTCTCTGGTTTTGCCAAACAGTAACTGAGATCCAAGTCAAATCCAGTTCCACACTGTGAGGAGGAGTCAATGCAAAACTCAGGTGTCTTCCACCTCTACTTATCTGACTGCAGAGAGGATGACAGAGAACAGTGGACACACAGTTTAACATGATGGACTATAGGACAGGACTGCTGCTTTTAACTGTCTGCTGGGCAGGTGATGATTTTCACTGAACTTTTACATAGATTATATCTGTATTACCATCTTATTTCCTTTGGTATTTTCTATCCTCTCAACAGGTGTTGATGGTCAGACTCTGACAGAATCTGAACCAGTGGTTAAAAGGCCTGGAGAATCCCACAGATTGACCTGTACAGCCTCTGGATTCACATTCAGCAGCTACTGGATGCACTGGGTCAGACAGGCTCCTGGAAAAGGACTGGAGTGGATTGCCTGGATTGATACTGGTGGTAGCAGCAAATCCTACTCTCAGTCAGTTCAAGGCCGGTTTACCATCTCCAGAGACAACAGCAGACAGCAGGTGTATCTGCAGATGAACAGTCTGAAGACTGAAGATTTTGCTGTTTATTATTGTGCTCGACACTCACAGTGACTGGAGTTGGTGGAGCAGCTGTGCAAAAACCCACAGTGCTCTTCTTTGAGCTGTTAGAGCCTAATTACATGTTTTTATTTTTATTTTTATAGCACTTATATTATAAACCATATGTAACATTACATTTGTTTTTTCACAAGGTCATGTAAACTGTTCCTGAGGAATTTTATTTCTGAACATTAAACAAATAGAAAAAAACACACACACAAAAAGATTGAAATAAAGAGATGAGCTGACTGTGGCTTCTCACAAGTGGTTTCAGGAAATCACCACCCACTACTGAAGTGACGGGTCAAGTCAAAAAATAGTCCAGATAGTGGTATGTGTGTGCTTTTGGTCTGAATTGGGCTTATATGGTATGACCAACAGTAGCTGAAGTGAACAAGAGCAAGATTTAGCAAAAAAGGGGACATTATACACAAACTTTAATAATATGAGACTTACGTACTTTCAATGGATGCACACAATAATCAGAAACAAAGGCATTAACTTAACTTTTTAACTTAATTGGACTAATTACTGGAACTCTCAGGACTCTGATCTTGTGAACTGCCTGGGTGGAGGGACATAGAGGCTACTGGCTTTAAATCGAGCATGTCGGCTGTTTTTCTATGACTGCTCCTCTGTTTTCCACCGTTGTTTGCAATACATCACAAGTCTCGCCGATGTCTGCCTGATGTCGGTAATTTATTGCTCGGAAATAGCAGCCAACTTGCACCGGTGTGTTTACAGTGAACAGCTGATGGAGTTACGCTAAATACTGGGTCCAGAGTTGTTGTTTTAAGTTTTTACACAGAGCCGAAGCGGAACAGCTGATTACAGCAGGTAAAAAAGCTCCTTGAATATAATGTTCCTCCGAGCTCAGGCGGACACAGACTTGAGTGCTGCAGCTGATCTGCAGCTCTTGTCGACTGGAAATGTTTTAATAACCTTCCAAACTGTCGCGATTTTATTTTTGTGTTGC
>NC_060151.1:13504406-13512220 GCF_021292245.1 Micropterus dolomieu
TTATTTTAAGAACTTGATGGTTTTGTGGCCAGTTTGTTATTAAATTTGTAAAAAACTTTATCGTGTGTCTCTTCATTATACTCCCACACAAAAAGCTGTTGGCTGATCAAGCAAAGCCTAGAGCCTTCATTATATTCTAATCAAATCTGATGTTCATTTATAAATTTTGCTCATGGATAGTGGTTACTAAATAATGATGCGTCTGCATCACTTTGTAGATACATTAATGTTTGTAAATTATGTGGAATCTAAAGTGATTCATAATATGAGAGTGACAAAAAATGTTGCAGATTCTTTCACAAAATCACTAGAAGGCAGTCAGTGTCAAGTTTCTAAAAGGAGACACTCAGATCTGCTGTTCTCATTGATCTTAACTGACACTTGAACTCTGGACTGAACTAAAGCTTAACACTCCTGCTGCTCATGTACACTGGATACTGTGATAGTTAATACTTTTCTACTCTAAACAAAAGTCATGTGTTAACTTGATTCAGCACATTTTGAACAGAAAAGCACGACAGCATATTTACGTTTTTTTTTTTTTTACACAACAAACCAAAACACCCCGGCAACAATTAACCACATAGCATGATATTTGATTAAGACAGTTTTATTTCTGACATAATCAGACACAGATAAATGTAAAATGTAGGTATAATCACAGAAAGTAACATATAAATGCGTGAACTACTTTAGTTATTCATCATGAAATTATTCATCATCGTCTTTTATGCAAACCTTCAAACCAGCAGCATCAGACTTAAGTTTTTATACCATCTACATGATCCTGGCTGCTGTCACTGTATTTGTGTTTGCAGCAATATTATTTTAATGAATAAGTTTTCCATTACCCATGATTCATGTTAATATTTACATTAAGAATAGTTATAATGAAAATATACGTAAAACAGAGGTGATTTCCAGGCATGTTTTCACTCTGCAGATATAATAACAGTCAACAGACTCTTCTATTGGCTCCAGTTAGACCAACGTTGATGCTTGTTGCATGTATTTGATTCTATGCAAACTCAGTGACCTTCCTTGTTACTCAGCTATAAAAACTTCTCATCAGGGTGTCAGTGGAGTTCACAGCACGTCACTTTCAACATAAACCATGTTTTCTGTAGCTCTGCTGCTGCTGTTGGCAGCTGGATGTGAGTCTCTCTGGATTTGTCAAAGTCAGCAGTTCTTCTTTTGCAGTATAACTTGATCATTTGTTACAAAACATTTTCTTTTTTAACAGGTGTGAAGTGTGAACAGTTGACACAGCCAGCCTCTGTGACTGTGCAGCCAGGTCAACGTCTAACCATCACCTGTCAGGTCTCTTATTCTGTTAGTGGCTACTACACAGCTTGGATCAGACAGCCTGCAGGGAAAGGAATGGAGTGGATTGGAATGAAATATACTGGAGGCTCTTACTTCAAGGATTCACTAAAAAACAAGTTCAGTATCGACTTAGACTCTTCCAGCAACAGAGTGACTCTAAACGGACAGAATGTGCAGCCTGAAGACACTGCTGTGTATTACTGTGCCAGACAGACACAGTGAGAGACAACAACAGGAGAGCTGTACAAAAACTACTTCCTCTATTTACCACCACTACTGTCAATATGCAGTGTTATTTGTTGTTTTTTTTCACAATACTGATTGTTACTCTCAAAAGCAAATTATTATATTCGAGTTTGATCAGAAGCAAAAGGAATTGGTAATATAATTTGGAAACAATTAAATAGTCTAATAAAATTAAACAAAATAAAAAAACAAAACAAATAAAAATAGTCTAATAAAACCAAAAGTAAATATCACCCAAAAATATGAACTTAAAGTCGGGAAAGACATTATCTCTAATCATGGTCAAGTTGATAATGAATTTTATGATTTGTTTTTTATATTATTCAATCCGTTAAAGATCTTGCCATAAGCTTCCCCCACATTAATACTAAAGCAAATGTCATGGCTCCTAATGAAGGTGATGTCAACTGATTTCAGAGCAGAGAGGTTGACCAATCGTTTTGAAAGATATTGAGAATTTAAACACTACTTTTTCTAAGGACATGTAATTTAGATACTGTATTCTTAAAAAAATATAGTAGTATTCTGGTTCAGCCACTTACTCACCTTATTATTATCTCCATCAAAACTGGGCAATTCCCAGATGGATGGAAAAATGCCTTGGTAATGCCTATTTTAAAATCCAGGAATGCTGAAGTAGTTAGCAACTATCGGCCAATAAGTCTTCTTACAGTTCTGTCTAAAGTGCTGGAGACCCTCTGCAGTTTGGTTTCAGACATAATTACTCCAGAGTCAGCAACCTGATATAGGTCTTCAGATGTATGCTGACGATACAGTCATCAATGTATCTGGCAAAACCTGTGATGATGTTGCAAATAAGCTAACCAAAACCTTGTCAGTTTGGCTTGAAGCCTCCTGTTTGACACTAAACACCAAGAAAACAAAGTCTCTCTGTTTTTTTCTGCACCAGAGCAGCTTCAAGTGGCGATTGTAAAGTTTCATTTTGCAAAACTTCTTTTGCTCTGTGAAAGAAGCAAAGTGTTGGAACTTGCTACCTAAACACTTGAAAACTGCTGCAAACTTCACCACTTTTAAAAGAGAGGCCAAGTCCTGGTTAGTTCAGCAACAAACGTGTACTCACATCTAGTCTACAGTACTTAGCATTACATGTGTTTCATTGCATTTTTATTTACTCATTTTACCTCATTTTATCTTGTGTTATACTGTAATGTATTGTATTTTATTTTTTCTTTCATCACTGTTTTAATGTTTCTTCTAATGTTCTAATGTTCATTTTTCTTTAAAAGCCCTTCTAGGGACAGGTGTTGCAAATTAGCAACTGCTAAAAACACTATGGTAGACACATTAGATTGCTGTTTTCAGTTTATCTATGTTAGATGTATTGGTCCCAAATAAAAATAAACCATAAAAAATTAATACTGTCACTGATGAAAATACTGAGTAGTAACTGTTTGAATATTAAAGTTCCAACCTATACAAACAAATAAAATATAATTCTTTATTTTTAAGGAAAAAAATACATTTTTGTTGTTTGTCCTTTAAAGCAATGTTTCATACAATTCTGTATTAGTGTGGTAAAATGATTTAGATGTATCTTTGTAATGACATTGAGTGGTATCATGCATGTGATACAAAAACGTACATTTCGGAAAAAAAAAAAATAGATAAAATGTTCCACATGATTTGCTACATTTTTTATGAAAACAATTTACCTACACCCTGTAAGGAGGAGTCAATGCAAAACTCAGATGTCTTCCACCTCTACTTATCTGACTGCAGAGAGGATGACAGAGAACAGTGGACACACAGTTTAACATGATGGACTATAGGACAGGACTGCTGCTTTTAACTGTCTGCTGGGCAGGTGAAGATTTTCTCTGATCTTGAGTTAAATCTGCCTTCTTAAATCTGTTATCTTACAGCAAGTGATTATTTTCTTGTTTGTCTTAACAGGTGTTGATGGTCAGACTCTGACAGAATCTGAACCAGTGGTTAAAAGGCCTGGAGAATCCCACAGATTGACCTGTACAGCCTCTGGATTCACATTTAGTGACTACTGGATGCACTGGGTCAGACAGGCTCCTGGAAAAGGACTGGAGTGGATCGCTTATATCAGTAGCGGTGGTGGTAGCAGCAAACACTACTCTCAGTCAGTCCAAGGCCGGTTTACCATCTCCAGAGACAACAGCAGACAGCAGCTGTATCTGCAGATGAACAGTCTGAAGACTGAAGATTCTGCTGTTTATTATTGTGCTCGAGACTCACAGTGACTGGAGTTGGTTGAGCACCTGTACAAAAACCAACAGTACTCATTTGGGCTGATAGAACATACAAAAGAATTAGGTTTTTATTACATTTTTTATGGTTTTATGTACAATCATTTTAATTGCCCCTCAGATATATCTTCATTAACCAACAACAACAACTGTTAAACACATTTATAATATAGAAACAACCTTGCGATGGGATGGGCTCACCTTTCATTTTGATCCAATGCCTGAATTCATTTCCAATTATATAAGAATATGTATTATTTTTTAATTCAAAGTGCTTTCCATAAAACATAAAAGCAACATAGGGAAATTGAAAAAATACACATTAAAATATAATAAAAGTTACAGTGCAGTGTACAATCTTTATTAAAATAGATAAATGGAAAATAAAAACAGGCTGAGGTGTTGAGCAAATAAGTGAGTTACAATTATTCTGAAAAGAGAATAAACAGAGAAGTACACTTAATCTACTCTCTAGCTAGTCTGTACTCGGGTCCATAGCAATCTTTGGGTCCACTGAAACTCCAAAAACCCTCTGACACTACAGAGAAACCAGGACATGTCTGTCCGCAGGCCACTTTGATCTAGTTATACTCTGGACCCATTTGCGCGTTTACAGGTGTTTACAGAGTTTCCTGCAAATCACTCAGGCGATTTAAGACCACTTCCTTCACTATGTTCAATCTCACTCTTGTTATCTTTTCACTCAACTACCTACTCATTTCTCACCTTGTAAAAGTTACAGTGCAGTGTAAGTTATCAATCTACTTGTTAAAGGCAGTGGTAAAAAGAAAAATCTTAAATATTTAATTAAAAGCAATGGCAAAAAGAAAAGTCTTAATTTAAAAGAACTGACTGTTTCATCAGACCTGTAGTTATCTGGAAGTTTGTTCCAGATATACGGAGCATAATAACTGAATGCTGCTTCTCCTTGTTTAGTTTTGACTCTGGGTCTGGATGGTTCATAACAAAGCAGAAGATTAGTTTAGTGCTTTATAAACTAACAGCAGGATTTTGATCAATTCTTTGACATACAGGAAGCCAATGTAAAGACCTCAGAACTGGAGTGATGTGATCCACCTTTTTGGTCTTAGTGAGGACTCGAGCTGCAGCGTTCTGAATCAGCTGCAGCTGTCTGATGGATTTCTTAGGGAGCCCTGTAAGGACACTGTTACAGAAGTCAAGTCGACTGAAGATAAATGCATGGATAAGTTTTTCCAGGTCTTGCTGAGACATAAGTCATTTAATCCTTGAAATATTCTTCTGGTGATAGTAGGCTAACTTTGTAATTGTCTTAATGTGGCTCCTCAAATTCCATGACTACACCAAGATTTCTGGCTTGTTTTGTGGTTCTTAACATTACAGATTGAAGTCGAGCACTGATTTTCAATCGTTCCTCCCTGGCTCCAAAAACAATAACTTCAGTTTTATCTTTGTTTAATTGAAGAAAATTCTGGCACATCCAATCGTTGACCTTCTCAATACAGTTACTCAGCACTTGTATGGGGTCATAGTCCCCTGGTGATATCGTTATGTAAATCTGTGTGTCATCTGCATAATTATGTTAACATATTTTGTTGTTTTTCATAATCTGAGCCAGTGGAAGCATGTAAATGTTAAACAAAAGAGGTCCCAGAATGGAGCCTTGGGGAACTCCACATTTCATTTTTGCTAGCTCAGATGTGTGATTACCTATAGACACAAAGTAGTCCCTGTACTTTAAGTAGGATTCAAACCAGTTTAGTACTGTGCCAGAAAGTCCAACCCAGTTTCCAAGTCTGTCTAGTAATATGTTGTGGTCGATCGTGTCAAATGCAGCACTGAGACCCAATAACACTAAGACTGAAATTCTTCCACTGTCAGTATTTAAATGGATGTCATTGAAGACCTTAACAAGAGCTGTCTCAGTGCTGTGGTGTGGTCGAAAACCTGACTGGAAGACATCAAAAAAGTCATATCCTGTTACTGACATGGAGACACTGATTGCTTGTCTAACTGTTTGAATTTTATCTGTGAAGAAGGAAGCAAATCCATTGCAGGCCCTAGTGGATAGAAGGTCAGAGGCTACAGACACAGGAGGGTTGGTTAGCCTGTCGACAGCAGCAAACAAGGCACGTGCATTATTAGTGTTTTTGTTGATGATGTCAGAGAAGAAAGACCGCCTTGCATTTCTCAGTTCTAAGTTATAAATGAGAAGTCTCTCTTTATAGATGTCATAATGAACCTAAACAACTATTTAGAAGTGTGTTTCAGGATTTGAAACACACCAAAGCACTGAGAATGCTCTTGTTATGGTCTTCAATGATGTCTTTTTGGATCTCAGTGCTGCTTTTGACTGCAACATATTACCATACTGACTGGAAAACTGGGTGGGACTTTCTGGCACAGTACTCAACTGGTTTAAATCATACTTAAATGGTAGGGACTACTTTGTGTATAATAATAATAATAATAATAATACTAAGAATACTACTACTACTAATAATAATAATAATAATAATAATAATAATAATACATATAAATATAGAGTGGAGGCATTTCCTGAAAATTTTCTTCTCCATATTTCAATAATTTAATTATATGGATGATAAATGTAACTCTGACTGATGCATAATTTGACCTGTTTGAATAAAATTCAAAAAGTGAATTACTATTTAATAATATTTGAATTATTCTTATTATGTTAAAAGTAAACAGTGTGTGTGTCAGATTTCTCGTCAATGTAATATGAAAATCACATTGTTGTGTTGTAAGAATGTTCAAAGCTGTTTGTTGGAGGATCACTTGATAAAACTTAAATTCAACATTTGAAGACAATTCATATTAAGCAAATTTGAAATTTAGATTGCCTAAATCTAATTTCCTCAGGCTGGTTTTGCAACTCATACATTACAGTTTTAAAATCCAACAAACAAAAGGCCAAACTACTACTCCTATTGGAAAGCAGGGGATGCATGGAAATAAATTAAGACTGTTTTTAACTATATTGGAACTACAAAAACCTACAGCACTCACTTTGAGTTGGTAGAGCCTAATAATTGCATATTGTTTTATTTTTATAGCACTTATGTTACGTTACATATATTTTTTTCATGTAAACTGTTCCTGAGGAGAATTATTACTGAACATTAAACAAATGAGCTGACTGTGGCTTCTCAAGTGGTTTCAGGAAATCACCACTGAAGTGACATGTCAAGTCACAAAATAGTCCAGAATTTCCGGTTAAGAACTCTTTATTGCTGGATAGTGGTATGCCGAAAAGAGCTGCAAATCAGCTGCAGCATTTACATCTGTGTCTGCCTGAGCTCAAAGGAACGTAATTTTTAAAGAGCTTTGTTACCTGCTGTAATCAGCTGTTCCGTTTGTTTTGGAGAGGAGGAGACCGACTTCAGCCCTTATAAAAACATCCTGACTGATGAAAACTTAAAACAACAACTCCAGACCAAGTATTTAGTGCAGCTCCATCAGCTGTTCGCTGTAAACACACCGCTGCACGCTGGCTGCTATTTCCGAGCGATAAATTTAATGCCGACGTTTGATCTCATGCGGACATCAGTAAGACTTGTGCTGCTATTTGACTGCTAATTGTGATATAGTGGTTTGCAAACAAAGGTGTGTGGTGTATAACATATGTGCATTTGACCATTACAGTTTAAAATAACACTCTAGCAGCTGGACAGAGGGTCAGTGAACTCTTAAGGGGTGAGTGGTTATGTAAAGAGTGAACCCTTCTATAGAATTTGACCTCTGACCCATGTTAGGGGGGAGTAGTGATTAGTGTTTATGTAGGGACTGAACCCTTCTATGGTGTCTAACAGATGTTTACACTTATCCTACAGCACTGTGCCCTTATATGGATTGGAGCCTTAGTTTGCAGACTCTGACCCTTCTATGGTATTTAGCAGATACCTAAACATGTCCTATATAAGCTGTGTTTGAGAGAGACAGAGTGGCCATCGGGCTGGGTCACTCTCCAAGCTGCTGCAGAGCTTGTAATTGATGCTGAAC
>NC_060151.1:13512240-13512913 GCF_021292245.1 Micropterus dolomieu
CAGGTGTTGCAAATAAGCAACTGCTAAAAATACTATGGTAGACACATTAGATTGCTGTTTTCAGTTTATCTATGTTAGATGTATTGGTCCCAAATAAAAATAAACAATAAATAAATAATACTGTTACTGATGAAAATACTGAGTAGTGACTGTTTGAATATTAAAGTTCCAACATATACAAACAAATAAAATACAATGAGGAAAATAAGTATTTGAACACCCTGCTATTTTGCAAGTTCTCCCACTCAGAAATCATGGAGGGGTCTGAAATTGTCATCGTAGGTGCATGTCCACTGTGAGAGACATAATCCAAAAAAAAAAATCCAGAAATCACAATGTATGATTTTTTAACTATCTATTTGTATGATACAGCTGCAAATAAGTATTTGAACACCTGTCTATCAGCTAGAATTCTGACTCTCAAAGACCTGTTAGTCTGCCTTCAAAATGTCCACCTCCACTCCATTTATTATCCTAAATTAGATGCACCTGTTTGAGGTCGTTAGCTGCATAAAGACACCTGTCCACCCCATACAATCAGTAAGAATCCAACTACTAACATGGCCAAGACCAAAGAGCTGTCCAAAGACACTAGAGACAAAATTGTACACCTCCACAAGGCTGGAAAGGGCTACGGGGAAATTGCCAAGCAGCTTGGTGAAAAAAGGTCCAC
>NC_060151.1:13513013-13517439 GCF_021292245.1 Micropterus dolomieu
CTGAACCCTTCTATGGTGTCTAACAGATGTTTACACTTATCCTACAGCACTGTGCCCTTATATGGATTGGAGCCTTAGTTTGCAGACTCTGACCCTTCTATGGTATTTAGCAGATACCTAAACATGTCCTATATAAGCTGTGTTTGAGAGAGACAGAGTGGCCATCGGGCTGGGTCACTCTCCAAGCTGCTGCAGAGCTTGTAATTGATGCTGAACTCCTTGATGTAATAAACTTTTATGATCAAGAACAGTGTAAAGCGGATTTATTCTCAACACATCATCGCAGCATTATTGTTCGGACACCACAGGTGGAAAACAGAGGAGCAGTCGTTGAAAAACAGCCGACATGCTCGATTTAAAGCCAGTTGCCTCAACTTGCCCATATGTCTTGCACTTGCCTAATGTGCCCCTTTTTTGCTAAATCTTGCTCTCGTTCACTTTAGCAACTGTTGGTCATGCCAATTAGGCCCAATTCAGAGCAAAACCCAAGCCCAGATAGCAAAATTGATGCAGCCCAGATCCGGCCCACACCTGACACTTCAGCCAGCCCACATACCGCGTGGAATGATGGCACTTGGGCAGTCCACTCATCTTACATGCGCATGTCAACCAAGAACAAACCAAATACTAATTCTGGCCCAGATGTGGCCCACATTCCTCATGTTCATATGGCCCACATGCTGCATGGTATGGTGGCATTTCAATTCAATGTTGTGTGTATGTATGTATGTATGTATGTACATACACACACACACATACTGTAGCAGACCTAAAAATTTTAGTTATGCATTTTAATAAATTTATGAGAATTGATACCCAATTATGAATTAATATTCATAAAATCAAAATTTCCTCGTTTCAGGGCACCACCGGAGTTGTTATAATCCTAGAGTCTCCGGACCTCTAGGTAGTTTTGAATAATTATACAATTATTACTTGTGATCAGTTAGTTAATAATCGCTCAATTATCTTAAATCAGTCAGTCAGTCTCATATCTAAAGGGTCAATTCTCTTGGCAGGAACTAGAAATAGGCAACACACACAGCTCTTGATTATATTACAGTGAATTTATTCTCTAACTAAGGTGATAAAAAGATGGTTGGATACAGGGAACATAAACATTTGCTGAACAATGAGCCTGGAGGTTCGACTGTGGGAAGCATTTGACTCATACGGCATAGAAGAGCTACTGAAAGTAAACTAATGCTATAATTTAGGAGTTAAAATGGACATCTGATCACAGAACGTGTGTTGAGTCTTACTGCTTGTCGACAGCCTGCTTTTGGCCTGTTGCACGGGTCCTACGCTAGCTGCCGATCCTGGCTTTTTGCTAGGGATTCTCCAGGGTTCTCCGTGTCTGATTGAAAACGCCTCCTCAGTCTGGCAAGTCGGCCGTTTTCAGGTTTCCTTTGTTGTAGCTGGTGAGACCACGTGGCTTGGTCTGACCTCGGTGAAGTTGGCTCGACGACAAAGGCTTAAAATGGAACTTGGTCGTTCCTGAATTAGTCCAGTGTAACTTAACGGACTGATAACTTTAACAAACAAAAGAAATAAAGAAATTAAAACAAACTGAAGGCAGATCGATGTCGCGGCACTTCACGTGTGTAGCTTCAAGCAAAACAAAAGGGCCTGTTTCGCTGGTCGACCTGGCGAGGCACGCCACGCCGAAGCGTCCAGAGAGCAGAGCAGAGTGGAAGAGAGCCAACTGCGAAGAGAAGAGCGCGCGCGAGGTCGCGTGTCGCTCTTTTGTTGCCTGGGCGTGGTTCCCCAGGGTGCGTCTCAGGTTTGCCAAGGGACTGCCTTTCTAAACTTAATGTCTAAAAAGAAATCTATTTGCACGTATTATAATCAAATATTTTCCACAATCGAACCTCAATGGTTGAACGGTTGTACTGTTCTTAGGCATTTGGTAAGAGGAAACAATTGTCACATTATTGGTCAGGATATTTATACATTTAACGGCATTTCCGACGAGGCATGTAATACTTATTTCGTCCACTTGGGGGAGCTCAGGTTACGAGGAAAGCTTGGATTAAATCAAAGATCGTCTCTCCTTAGGAACCAGGGAATTTGTTGATTCATCCTTAAATTCAAGCTGGCGATTAAGAGTATCGTAAAACATTCCTTTGTCATCATTTCTAAATAAATTTTGTAGGAAAGTATTATGAACAAGCACTGATTACATTAGATGAAGGAGTGTCTTGCTGAAAATAAAAACACTGCACAAGTAACTTTCTTTTCAGCACTAATATCAACAACAGATAGCAACAACAGTTAACATAACTACTCAAATAGAGGCAAACGTAATCAGGTAACTAAAGATTTAATTAAATGCTTTGAGTCTTTGGAGACTGCAGTCCGTTTACATTGAAAGTTCAGTGTCTGGACCATGTCATACTTGGGTGAGACAGGGGTTTTCCTTTTTGATGTGGTAATAAAACAAACAATAAGGTCAGTTGCCACGTAAACGTGTGTGGGGGGGCCAGTTTTGATAGGCTGTTCAGGGAGATGCCAATGGCTGGTTCGTGTCCCTTTGTCAGTTTAACAGTCAGGCCCCGCGTTATCAGCTTCGGAATCAAAAAGGTGCCAGTTTTATGGTCGGGATAGCACTTAGAGAAAGCAACTTTGACCCCTCCCCTTCTTCTCTGGGGAGGAGAAAGGAATTTAGGGTAGCTCCACATTTATTCCATGTAAAATGCACAAATCCACACACATATACATACATACAGTACATTGTAAAACCCAATTCGCTTACTCAACGTAAAAAACGGCTTGCTAACAAAGTCTTTAAAAGTTACACCTGATACAAAATAATTATCACATGAACCTTGTCTGACTGGAAATTTATGTCAGTTCAACACATCAACCAATTGATAAAATATTGTTTTAATAACATCAAATTATGTCATGTCATTTATGTCAGTTATGTCATATTAGGTGGGAATATCCAGTATATGTAACACAAGTTATCAAGTTGTTAAATGCATATATTGATGTTTTTTTCTAAAGACAATGGATTTGGATTTGTGTTTGGAATCCAAAATCTATTTTAAGTGTACAAACCGTTTTCACCCATATTCTCCAAACACTACAACAGATTCAGTGCTTTTAAAAAGTTACATTTCTTAACTTTTTTAAAAATGAAAATTTTTAACAGCACCTTGCACTCAATAAAAATAAACATATCAAATATTAAAATGTTGAGTATCATGAACACATCTCTCTATTGTTAATACAAACTCCCATGATGTCTCTACCTTCTCACTGCTAATCCCATATCCATGGTTATGTAAGAAAACATCTAGACAATATGGTCTAAAGTGTATCTTTTTTATTTAGCAAACTGTAGAATCCAAAATGACACTACTTTGATGTATGTAAGTGCCACAATCAGGACTATAAGAAGTTAACATCTTCTCCACAAAACAGACACACAATTAGAGCACCCAGAGGAAACAAACATGAAGATGGGAAGAACATTGTGCAAACTCCTCATTGAAGACCAGAGGTAGTTGACCAGGACCATCACAATCCAATTTAGATGACACTACAGTATCACTCATGACACAGTTGGAAGAAAATAAAATAGGTTTACAATGTAATATTTACAACATTTAAATAGTGTTCCCCACATATACTTGGGCCGCCCAGGAATATTGACAGCTGCTGAAGTATATTTGGCAACCCATTTTAGCATTTTGCAGAGATAAACAGAGAGATGTTAACTGGTATTATGTAACAAGACGCAGACACGGTGGAAATATGACAAGCAGGCTCTGCATGCACAGCAAACCACTAATCAAAATATTGTTCTTGATCAGTTTATCAAACAACCAAAGCAGGCAGCGTCGAAATGTTGGTTTTGATAAATATTTCATTAAATGCTTAACCTACTATTGCTTGACCATGTTAAGTGTACATCAGCCCACCTTGCAGGTGTAGAACTGCTCTGTGTCGTCTTCTTGCAGCAGCGCTGGTAGACATCTGAGACATACAGTCTGCTCCACATTGATGTCTTGCGTTTGCTGTAGTGAAACATAAGAAAAAAGGCTAAAATACCAACAATACAGTGGGTACGGAAAGACCCCTTTAAATTTTTCACTCTTTGTTTCATTGCAGCCATTTTCCAAAAATCAAAAAAGTTCATTTTATTTCTCAGTAATGTACACTCAGCACCCCATCTTGACAGAAAAAAACAGAAATGTAGAAATTTTTGCAAATTTATTAAAAAAGAAAAACTGAAATATCACATGGTCATAAGTATTCAGACCCTTTGCTCAGTATTTAGTAGAAGCACCCTTTTGATGAAGTTTTTCACATCGTGGATTTGGGTATCCTCTGCCATTCCTCCTTGCAGATCCTCTCCAGTTCTGTCAGGTTGGATGGTAAACGTTGGTGGACAGCCATTTTCAGGTCTCTCCAGAGA
>NC_060151.1:13517539-13522988 GCF_021292245.1 Micropterus dolomieu
AGGCAGTTCCTTTGACCTCATGATTCTCATTTGCTCTGACATGCACTGTGAGCTGTAAGGTCTTATATAGACAGGTGTGTGGCTTTCCTAATCAAGTCCAATCAGTATAATCAAACACAGCTGGACTCAAATGAAGGTGTAGAACCATCTCAAGGATGATCAGAAGAAATAGACAGCACCTGAGTGAAATATGAGTGTCACGGCAAAGGGTCTGAATACTTATGACCATGTGATATTTCAGTTTTTCTTTTTTAATAAATTTGCAAAGATTTCTACATTTCTGTTTTTTTCTGTCAAGATGGGGTGCTGAGTGTACATTACTGAGAAATAAAATGAACTTTTTTGATTTTTGGAAAATGGCTGCAATGAAACAAAGAGTGAAAAATTTAAAGGGGTCTGAATACTTTCTGTACCCACTGTATATATTTACACTTTGCTGCAGACTGTGCTCATTGTTTTTCTCTAAATACTAGGGATGTACTGTATATATACTGTATATTTTTGTCCGAGCTAGAGTTCTTTGCAAATGCAAGTCCAATCCAATACTTTTTTATTCAAATTTTGAATAAATATATACCTGGCACACTGATATAATGCAGCTTTAGCCTAATACATTCAACAGACCTTATTTTACACAAGCATCTATACATCCCAAAACTGAAGATCCGGATTGAAAAATTCAAAGTTTATAAACATTCAGTAATTTTGTATATGAATGAATATTTATCATGAAAAAATGTGACTCTTGACTTTGAAATCAAGAAATATCAATCTGCTGAAGCTACTAGTTGAGTGTTCGGTATACTGCTCTTTGCTGGAAAAAGACAGGAGCTGGTTCAGCCAGCAGCTGAGTTTATATGTGTAATATTTTATTGTACGGGGTAAACTAAGCTAAACAGTTACTAAAGACAGAAATCCTTAACTTTAGCCTGTTTGTAACAATTAGCTATGAGCCGAATCAGCGCTGTGCTTGTGTAAAACTACAACACAGCTGTGGTGGATGAGAAACTGAGCAGATTAAAATATTGCGCTCTACATGTTTATGCTAAACAGGTGTATTGATAAATGTTTTAATAACTGTCGTGATTTAATGTTTGTGTTGCTTTCTCTGTGCTGAAGTTATTTTAAGAACTTGATGGTTTTTATCCAGTTTGTTATTAAATTTGTAACAAACTTTATTGTGTGTCTCTTCAAGCAAAGCCTATAGTTTTTCATTATATTCTAATCAAATCTGATGTTCATTTATAAATTTTTTCTCATGGATAGTGGTTAGTAAATAGTGATGCGTCTGCATCGCTTTGTAGATACATTAATGTTTATAAATTATGTGGAATCTAAAGTGAGTCATAATATGAAAGTGACAAAAATGTTGCAGATTCTTTCGCAAAATCACTAAAGGGCAGTCAGTGTCAAGTTTCTAAAAGGAGACACTCAGATCTGCTGTTCTCATTGATTTTAACGGACACTTGAACCCTGAACTGAACTAAAGTAAATGTAAATACTACCTATTTGTATAGCGCCTTTCTAGTCTTTTCAACCACTCAAAGCACTTTTAGACTACATCTGCATTCACCATTTATACACTGAGCCTAAGTGCTGAAGCAGAAACTAACATTCACACACAACCCGCTCTACCTCCTGAGCCACAGCTGCCCCATGTTAAAGCTTAACATGTAGAATCAAAAGAGCACTCTAAGATTTTTAAATAGTGTTTACACAAGACACTGCTGTGTATTACTGTGTCGGAGAGCCACAATAACACAAACCATTTAACAGCAACTGTTTTAAACAATTTAAATACTCTGATATTACAATCACTGATAAGTCATTGAATTTTTTCCCACAGTGAAGAATCAATACATTTCTAAAGATTATATCTTTCAAGTAATGAAATGCATTCAGTTGACAATGAACAGATCTTCAGAAAGTCAGTATCTCGTCCCTAAAGTTATTACTTAAATAAAACTATACTGATAATTATCTGAATCATAACAACATTAGTAACGGAAACTGTTACCCAAAACTTTTTTTGGGTAACAGTTTCCAGATTTGGGGAACAGAGATCCTCTCTCAAGAGGGGGAAACACCAAAACAATCTCACAGCTCTGACCTAAACCCAAGTAAATGAGGACAGACTAACATAAGGAGTATAGAAGAAGGAAAGGTTAAGCAAACTTTGTGGTGATGTTCAAAAGTGAAACAAATAAAAGTTATTAACATGAATGTCATTTTAAAACATTGTTTTCAGCTTTTATAGCATAAAAATCACCTTGGAAGCTTGGTTTGAGGTAAAAAACATAAGATGTCTGTCATGGAAATTATATTCCTGGTGAGGGATTAAGCAAATAATTGAATTACAACAAACCGTTGTCTTTGAAGAATTTATAGATAATATGCTTACCTTTGGTGTGGGAGACCTGGGTTCCATTCCCACTGTGACCCATCCACCATTGTGTCCCTGAGCAAGACACTTAACCCCTAGTTGCTCCAGAGGCGTGCGACCTCTGACATGTATGGCAATTGTAAGTCGCTTTGGATAAAAGGGTCAGCTAAATGAAATGTAATGTAAGAACGCAATCTTATGTAGTTTTTTAAACAGGGAAACCAACAAAAATGGCAGTTTAAATATGTGTGTACTGATTTCTCTTGTGAATAATTCATATGTAAAATATTATCTGACTTGAAATTGTATTTTAAACAACTAAAACTCAAAACACTAAACTCAATAAAAATTGAGACGTCACATTAATTTGGCTCGACTCACAACAGGTGATGACCAAGTTCAATCCAGCTGTATCCTTCCTGTGGGGAGGAGTCAATGCAAAACTTTCCAAAACAAATCTTCTCTGTCTGACTGTCATTACTAAAAATTAACAATAATATATTTTTCTTCCTCTTGTTACAAATGAACCGTGTGTGTAAGAAGTTTCTCCACTGTAATATGAAAATCACTTTGTGGACCTGCAGTCAGATTAAGATGGGTAAAAAGAAAATATATGTCACATTTTTTGCAAAGTCAAGATTTTGTCTCATAATAGTTGGTGAGTATGTTTAATATTGTTGTTTGTTGGAGGATCACTTGATAAATTACAAAATTCTACTTTTGAGGGAAATTTGTATTAAACAAAGTTTTAAATTTAGAGTTAATGCAAAACCTAGCTGTTTGCCACCTTCACTAATGTGACTGCAGGGAGGATGACAAACTTTGTAGTTTTCACTGAAACTTTTGTTTTACATAACATAAGAGCTGTCTGACTGGGAAAGTTTTCTTATTTTTATTCTTGCTGGGGTATTCACAGATATCTTTATGTTGGTGTATCCGTCTGCTTTTAACCAACTGTCTCTCTCAGAGTCCTGCACTCTTCCTTTTCTGACAGATTTTAGTCTTTTTGTGTCACATGATGTCTTGAAAATTATTTTACTTATGAACACTTTGTGAGAAAGTAAACATTATAACATAATGAGCAACATTTGTTAAGGTGTTATTTGTTGTTTTTTTCTATTAAAATATAATTTATTGATTCATTATTGTCAAACTCTTCATGTGTTGCAGACTGTGCGTAATAAAGAATGTATTTATCAATGTATTGCACAAATAAATACTGAAAAATGAAACTCTTGGAGGAATCAGTCATGGACAGTAAACATTGATTCTCTGGTTTCACCAAACAGTAACTGAGATCCAAGTCAAATCCAGTTCCACACTGTGAGGAGGAGTCAATGCAAAACTCAGATGTCTTCCACCTCTACTTATCTGACTGCAGAGAGGATGACAGAGAACAGTGGACACACAGTTTAACATGATGGACTATAGGACAGGACTGCTGCTTTTAACTGTCTGCTGGGCAGGTGAAGAGTTTTACTGATCTTAACTTTATCTTTTATTTGTGTCAGCAGTTTATTTCACTTGATTCTTTTTTATCCTTTTGACAGGTGTTGATGGTCAGACTCTGACAGAATCTGAACCAGCTGTTAAAAGGCCTGGAGAATCCCACAGATTGACCTGTACAGGCTCTGGATTCACATTCAGCAGCTACAGCATGGGCTGGGTCAGACAGGCTCCTGGAAAAGGACTGGAGTGGATTGCTTATATCTATACTGATGGTAGCAGCAAATTCTACTCTCAGTCAGTTCAAGGCCGGTTTACCATCTCCAGAGACGACAGCAGACAGCAGGTGTATCTGCAGATGAACAGTCTGAAGACTGAAGATTCTGCTGTTTATTATTGTGCTCGAGACTCACAGTGACTGGAGTTGATTCAGCAGCTGTACAAAAACATACAGTACTCATCTTTCAGGCTGGTAGAGACCAAGCATGTCGTTTCTTAACATTCATATTACATGATTTGTTCTATATATTATTGTTTATATTTATTTTTTATTTATTGTTTTACATTATATATTTTACATTACATATTTTTGTGAATAATGTATTATACAAAGTCCTGAAGAGTGTTTCTGAAAAATATTTGTATCAAACATTAAACACATAAAAAAAAAAACACAGTGAAGATCACTTCAGTTCATAAAACTGCCACAACACAACAATCTGTTTTCTGAAGTTACAAATACATACATGTCTATACATTTAGATTCGATAATGTCTTTAAATTATGTGGAATCTAAAGTGAGTCAGTATGAAAGAGAAAATAATTTGTTTCTGACATAAAGTCACTAGAGGGCAGTCAGTGTCAAGTTTCTCTCTCCTCTGTTTCTAAAAGGAGACACTCAGATCTGGTGTTCTCATTGATCTTAACTGACTGACACTTGAACCCTGGACTGAACTAAAGCTTAACACTCCTGCTGCTCATGTACACTGGATACTGTGATAGTTGATACTTTTCTACCCTAAACAAAAGTAAGGTGTTAACTTGATTCAGCACATTTTGAACAGAAAAGTCCAATAGCATATTTAAGTTTTAACAAAAACAACAAACAAACATCAACAGTTAACCACATAGAATGATATTTTTATTTTTGACATAATCAGACACAGATAAAGGTAAAATTTTGTGAAAATCACAAAGGTAACTTATAAATGTGTGAACTACTTTAGTTTTCATCTAATAATATTTCAAAAATATTTAGTTTTTTGCATTTAGTCACTCAGGTTTCAGTTCTTGAGCAGCTTTTTAAAGGGCTATATGTCTTTGTCTTCAAGTTGAAGACCTTTAGGTCTTTTATGCAATCCTTCAAACCAGCAGTATCAGACTTAAGTTTTTCTTACTATGTAAATGATCCTGGCTGCTGCCTCTGTATTTCTGTTTGCAGTGAATACAGTAAGTGAGCAAATAAATAAATACATAAATGCTCTAATTACAAAGAAATGTGCTCAGAGGTTTGAAGTTCATGATCATGAATGTGATGTAGGAGGTGCTGACAGTAAATAAATGATCTGAAGAAAACAGATCGCATCATGTTTAAAGTGTGTTTTAATAATTTATTT
Organism: Micropterus dolomieu; assembly: GCF_021292245.1. Taxonomy (NCBI): domain Eukaryota; kingdom Metazoa; phylum Chordata; class Actinopteri; order Centrarchiformes; family Centrarchidae; genus Micropterus; species Micropterus dolomieu. The sequence goes on from NC_060151.1 coordinate 13,522,985, forward strand.
AAAC
>NC_060151.1:13523088-13532115 GCF_021292245.1 Micropterus dolomieu
AATCCAGCTGTATCCTTCCTGTGGGGAGGAGTCAATGCAAAACTTTCCAAAACAAATCTTCTCTGTCTGACTGTCATTACTAAAAATTAACAATAATATAATTTTTCTTCCTCTTGTTACAAATGAACCGTGTGTGTAAGAAGTTTCTCCACTGTAATATGAATATCACTTTGTGGACCTGCAGTCAGATTAAGATGGGTAAAAAGAAAATATATGTCACATTTTTTGCAAAGTCAAGATTTTGTCTCATTATAGTTGGTGAGTATGTTTAATATTGTTGTTTGTTGGAGGATCACTTGATAAATTACAAAATTCTACTTTTGAGGGAAATTCGTATTAAACAAAGTTTTAAATTTAGAGTTAATGCAAAACCTAGCTGTTTGCCACCTTCACTAATGTGACTGCAGGGAGGATGACAAACTTTGTAGTTTTCACTGAAACTTTTGTTTTACATAACGTAAGAGCTGTCTGACTGGGAAAGTTTTCTTATTTTTAGTCTTGCTGGGGTATTCACAGATATCTTTATGTTTGTGTAGCCATCTGCTTTTAACCAACTGTCTCTCTCAGACTCCTGCACTCTTCCTTTCCTGACAGATTTTAGTCTTTTTGTATCAACATTGTATCTCCAAATTCTCCAACTGATATCCTGAAAATTATTTTACTTATGAACACTTTGTGAGAAAGTAAACATTATAACATAATAAACAACATTTGTTAAGGTGTTATTTGTTGTTTTTGTCTATTAAAATATAATTTATTGATTCATTATTGTCAAACTCTTCATGTGTTGCAGACTGTGCGTAATAAACAACTTAAAGAATGTGTTTATCAATGTATTGCACAAATAAATACTGAAACATGAAACTCTTGGAGGAATCAGTATGTACAGTAAACATTGATTCTCTGGTTTCACAGAGAATAGTAATATTATTTTTCTTCCTGTTGTTACATGTGAACCGTTTGTGTAAGAATTTTCTCCATTGTAATATGAATATCACTTTGTGGACCTGCAGTCATATTAAGATGGGTAAAAACAATGTCATCTTTTTTTGCAAAGTCAAGATTTTGTGTCATCATAGTTTACAAGAATGTTTAATATTGTTGTTTATCACTTGATAAAACACACAATTCCACTTTTGAGGGAAATTCGTATTGAGGAAGGTTTTAAATTTAGTTTTAATGCAAAACCTAACTGTTTTACAACTTCACTAATGTGACTGTAGGAAGGATGACAAACTTTATTTTACATAACAAAACAGAATTTATGTGTGACTGGACAATGTCTTGTAATATAATCAAACGTTTTCTTATTTTTATTCTTGCTGGTGTATCCACTGATATATTTATGTTGTTGGTGTGTCTGTCTGTTTTTAACCCATTGAGTCCTGCACACTTCCTTTTCTGACAGATTTTCGTCCTTTTGACAACAACATTGTATCTCCAAAATCTCGGACTGATTTCCTGAAAATGGTTTTACTTATGAACACTTTGTGAGAAAGTCAATATTATAACATAATAAAAAATATTTGTTAAGCTGTTAAACTATTATATATAGTGATAAATTATTGTCAAACGCTTCACATGTTGTAGACTGTGTGTAATAAACAACTTAAAGAATGTGTTTATCAATGTATTGCACAAATAAATACTGAAACATAAAACTCTTGCAGGAATCAGTATGTACAGTAAACATTGATTCTCTGGTTTTGCCAAACAGTAACTGCGATCCAAGTCAAATCCAGTTCCTCCCTGTGAGGAGGAGTCAATGCAAAACTCAGATGTCTTCCACCTCTACTTATCTGACTGCAGAGAGGATGACAGAGAACAGTGGACACACAGTTTAACATGATGGACTATAGGACAGGACTGCTGCTTTTAACTGTCTGCTGGGCAGGTGAAGATTTTCACTGATCTTAACTTTATCTTTTATTTGTGTCAGCAGCTTATTTCACTTGATTCTTTTTTATCCTTTTGACAGGTGTTGATGGTCAGACTCTGACAGAATCTGAACCAGTGGTTAAAAGGCCTGGAGAATCCCACAGATTGACCTGTACAGCCTCTGGATTCACATTCAGCAGCTACTGGATGCACTGGGTCAGACAGGCTCCAGGAAAAGGACTGGAGTGGATTGCTATAATCAGTACTGATGGTAACAGCAAATTCTACTCTCAGTCAGTTCAAGGCCGGTTTACCATCTCCAGAGACAACAGCAGACAGCAGCTGTATCTGCAGATGAACAGTCTGAAGACTGAAGAGTCTGCTGTTTATTATTGTGCTCGATAGTCACAGTGACTGGAGTCGCTTGAGCAGCTGTACAAAAACATACAGGACTCATATTTCAGGCTGGTAGAGACCAAGCATGACGTTTCTTTACATTCATATTACATGATTTGTTCTATATATTATTGTTTATATTTATTTTTTATTTATTGTTTTACATTATATATTTCATGTTACATATTTTTGTGAATAATGGATTATGCAAAGTCCTGAAGAGTGTTTCTGAAAAATATTTGTATCAAACATTAAACACATAAAAAAAAAAACACAGTTCATAAAGTTCATAAAACTGCCACAACACAACAATCTGTTTTCTGAAGTTACAAATACATACATGTCTATACATTTAGACACAATAATGTCTTTAAATTATGTGGAATCTAAAGTGAGTCAGTATGAAAGAGAAAATAATTTGTTTCTCACATAAAATCACTAGAGGGCAGTCAGTGTCAAGTTTCTCTCTCCTCTGTTTCTAAAAGGAGAAACTCAGATCTGGTGTTCTCATTGATCTTAACTGACTGACACTTGAACCCTGGACTGAACTAAAGCTTAACACTCCTGCTGCTCATGAACACTGGATACTGTGATAGTTGATACTTTTCTACCCTAAACAAAAGTAAGGTGTTAACTTGATTCAGCACATTTTGAACAGAAAAGTCAGACAGCATATTTAAGTTTTAACAAAAATAACAAACAAACATCAACAGTTAACCACATAGAATGATATTTTTATTTTTGACATAATCAGACACAGATAAAGGTAAAACTTTGTGAAAATCACAAAGGTAACTTATAAATGTGTGAACTACTTTAGTTTTCATCTAATAATATTTCGAAAATATTTAGTTTTTTGCATTTAGTCACTCAGGTTTCAGTTCTTGAGCAGCTTTTTAAAGGGCTATATGTCTTTATCTTCAAGTTCAAGTTGAAGACCTTTAGGTCTTTTATGCAATCCTTCAAACCAGCAGCATCAGACTTAAGTTTTTCTTACTATGTAAATGATCCTGGCTGCTGCCTCTGTATTTCTGTTTGCAGTGAATACAGTAAGTGAGCAAATAAATAAATAAATAAATGCTGCAATTACAAAGAAATGTGCTCAGAGGTTTGAAGTTCATAATCATGAATGTGATGTAGGAGGTGCTGACAGTAAATAAATGATCTGAAGAAAACAGATCGCATCATGTTTAAAGTGTGTTTTAATAATTTATTTAAACATGCTAAACACACTGTGCAAAGCTGATTTTATTGAATATGTTTTCCATTATCTGTGATTCATGTAAATATCCACTTACAAATAGTAACAATAAAATAATGTGTTATGAAATTTAAACATCATATGTAAAGCAGAGGTGATTTCCAGGAATGTTTTCACTCTGCAGATATAATAACAGTCAACAGACTCTTCTATTGGCTCCAGTTAGACCAACATTGATGCTTCATGTGTTTGATTCTATGCAAACTCAGTGACCTTCCTTGTTACTCAGCTATAAAAACTTCCCATCAGGCTGTCAGTGGAGTTCACAGCACGTCACTTTCAACATAAACCATGTTCTCTGTAGCTCTGCTGCTGCTGTTGGCAGCTGGATGTGAGTCTCTCTGGATTTGTCAAAGTCAGCAGTTCTAACTTGATCATTTGTTACAAAACATTTTCTTTTTTTAACAGGTGTGAAGTGTGAACAGTTGACACAGCCAGCCTCTGTGACTGTGCAGCCAGGTCAACGTCTGACCATCACCTGTCAGGTCTCTTATTCTTTGGGCAGCTACACAGCTTGGATCAGACAGCCTGCAGGGAAAGAACTGGAGTGGATTGGAATGAAATATACAGGAGGCTCTCACTACAAAGATTCCCTAAAGAACAAGTTCAGTATCGACTTAGACTCTTCCAGCAACACAGTGACTCTAAACGGACAGAATGTGCAGCCTGAAGACACTGCTGTGTATTACTGTGCCAGAGAGCCACATTGAGAGACAACAACAGGAGAGCTGTACAAAAACTACTTCCTTTGTTTACCACTACCACTGGCAATATTCAGTATTATTTGTGTTACTCTCAGTGATGGAAAGTCTGAGTAGTGACTGATTGAATTTTGAAGTTCCAACCTACACAAACAAATAAAATAAATTCTTAATTTGTAAGGAAAAAAATACATTTTTGTTGTTTGTCCTTTAAAGCAATGTTTCATGCAATGCTGTATTAGTGTAGTGAAACCGTTTCCATGCATCTTTGTAATGACATTGATTGATATCATGCATGTGATACAAAAATGTACATTTCGGTAAATATAAAAAAAGATAACATCTTCCACATGATTTGCAGATTGAACACCAACATTTTTATGAGAACAATTTTCCTACACAAAACCAGATGGGCCAGATGTTTTGTCAGAGGGGCACATTCAATCAAACAAATAATTTAGTTACAACAAACCGTTGTCTTTGAAGAATTTATAGATAATATGCTTACCTTTGGTGTAATGTATTGATTAATTATAGACTCTTCACATGTTGTAGACTGTGCGTAATAAACAAATTAAAGAATGTGTTTATACAGTACAGTAAACAGTGATTATCCTGTTTGCCAAACAGTAGCTGAGATCCAAGTCAAATCAGTTCCACACTGTGAGGAGGAGTCAATGCAAAACTCAGATGTCTTCCACCTCTACTTATCTGACTGCAGAGAGGATGACAGAGAACAGTGGACACACAGTTTAACATGATGGACTATAGGACAGGACTGCTGGTTTTAACTGTCTGCTGGGCAGGTGATGATTTTCACTGAACTTAATTATTACATATATTTTATTGGTGTCAGCAGCTTATTTCACTGTGTGCAATTTTATCTTCTAAACAGGTGTTGATGGTCAAACTCTGACAGAATCTGAACCAGTGATTAAAAGGCCTGGAGAATCCCACAGATTGACCTGTACAGCCTCTGGATTCACATTTAGCAGCTACTGGATGAACTGGGTCAGACAGGCTCCTGGAAAAGGACTGGAGTGGATTGCTTATATCAGTAGCGGTGATGGTAGCAGCAAATCGTACTCTCAGTCAGTTCAAGGCCGGTTTACCATCTCCAGAGACAACAGTAAACAGCAGGTGTATCTGCAGATGAACAGTCTGAAGACTGAAGATTCTGCTGTTTATTATTGTGCTCGAGACTCACAGTGACTGGAGTTGGTTAAGCAGCTGTACAAAATCCTACACTGCACAACTCATCATCACTGGGCTGACAGATCCTATGAAATAATTAGATTTTCATTCATTTATGTAAAAAAAAAAGGTTTTATGTAAAATCATGTAAACTGTTAAAACCATCATTAACCAACAACAATTACCAAACACACAAATAACACAATCTTGTGTGGAGATCACAGCTGTGACGCTGCCAACATGTTGACATTCCGACCAATGAGTACTCAGAAGTCATCAATATTTCATGTGTACTGTACATGCAACAACTTGTAACAGTGGGAGACAGAACGGACCCAAACGCAACGCTGAGGGTAGAAAAAGAGGTTTATTGAGGAAAAGCAGTTTCGAGGCGAGGGCGAGTGGAAGGAGGGGGAGAGGCAGACGAGGACACGGGGAACCGAGGAGCTGGAGGAACGGAGGGCACTAGGCTGGAGGCTTGAGGGAGGCTGGCAAACGGATAGGAGAGGACGTGGAGACTGGAGGCAGAGGAGGAGGCAGGCGAGCGAGCCCGGCTGGCCGAGCTGGGAGGCAGAGGTGAGTGAACCTGGCGGAAGAAACAGAGAGACAGGGTTAGTAGGCAGAGAGGACGTGAGGCAAAAGGAATATAAGAAGAAAAAGCCAGAACGAAGCGGCGACACCAGGTCAAGAGCTGCGACGATCGAGCGAGGATGGAGTGGAAAGCCGGGGTAGATATACTGGCGGTGATGAGGCTGATGGCTGGCAGGTGCGGCGGCTGGGGATGGAGGTAAACGAGGTGCAGGTGTGGGTAGCCAGCCGGGCTCCGGAGCAGGGAGGGAGAGAGCACACACACAGAGAGAGAGAGGAGGCACAGGAGAAACCAGAATGTGAGGGAAAGGAGAAACAGGACACTCACCGACAGCCGGGCTGCCACTGCGACACAACTTTTGGCACCCTTGCTCGGCAACCTTCATTTTGATCTAAACTAAACACCTGCAAAGTTGTGACACTATTGCGTTTTGAAAATCTGTCCACAGACATATAAATATTTGGCAAAGTACTGAAAATCACCTCTGTGGTAGTTCCTGCTACAGTAGGTAATTCCAGGACCACATTTTGCCACCATGACAGAGACACAGACTCAGGAGGTGAAAACAATATGAGCTGGTAAAACTGTTTAACTGTAATGAACACTTTCACATTCAAAACAGTCAGCGACAGCAAATCTGCTGAAATCATTGTGTGAATAAAAAAATACTACATGTGTACATTTCAATCACATTCAGGTTATTTGGCATCCAAAGTCAGTCACAATATGGGAGGGAAAAATCTGCTGAAGATAAATAGCTGGAGGAGTGAAAGAGTTGCTGTTTCTTCTTTTCTGTGAGACATTTTGATGAAAGCTGAAAGAATAAGTGACACTGCAATAAGAGAAATTCTCTCTTCCTGGGCTCTTGCAGGAAAACGGTCTTCCTTTCTCACAATTTTTCTGTTTTAGCAGTAATCCATTCACCAAGGTGTGCGATCAGTTTTGAAATGAAAGTTGTTTAAATGTTCTTTTTAAGTACACATTCTTATTCTGAGTCTCGTTTGCTAATACACACCAGTGAAAAACTGGACAAACACATTTCAAAGAGGTGAAAGACTGAACTGCATCTTTATTGTTGGTGTCTCTGTTTGTTTTTAATCCACTCTCTCTCAAACTCCAGCACTCCTCCTTCTCTGGCAGATTTAGTCTTTATGTCTCAACACTGTATGTCCAAAATCTCTGACTGGTAAAATGCAAATTCACATCACGCTGCACAGGCACCACCCATTCCGCCTGCACAATATCCTTCTGAAGAAGTCTCACAGAGACTCCTCTTTAAGCTGGTAGAGCCTAAGAATTAAAATTTTTTATAGTATGACTCTAAACGGACAGAATGTGCAGCCTGAAGACACTGCTGTGTGTTACTGTGCCAGAGAGCCACAATAACACAAACCATCAGTAGACCTGAACAAAAACCCCTCAGTGCCTGAACACTTGTAACATGAAGCCACCAGAGGAGGAGCCCTCAGACCACTAATGACTTCAACACCAGTTTACTGTTACAGAAAGAAACAGACATATTTAGCATTGAAAAAGTAAAGGGCAATTTAACATGGTTTACTATATCATAATAATAATTTTAATATACAGTGGAGGCATTTTCCAAAAATATTCTTCTCTGTCTGACTGCTATTTATACTGATTAATAATAATAATAAAAATAATTATAATATTATATTTGTTCTCATTGTTAGAATTGAACTGTATGTGTGTGTCAGATTTTTCTTTACTGTATTATTAAAATCACTTCATGGACCTACAGTCAGATTAAGATGGGTAAACACAAAACATAATGTCACCTCACGTTTTGGCAAGGTCAAGATTTAGTTTCATGATAATTCATTAGTGAGTATGTTTAAAGGTGTTTGTTGGAGGATCACTTGATAAAACACAACATTTAACTTTTGAAGACAATTCATATTAAGCAAGTTTCATATTAAGCAAGTTTCAAATTTAATTTGACTAAATCTAATTTATGTGGCTGGTGTTGCAACTTGTACATTATTGTTTTTCAAGTCCAACAAACAAAAGGCCAAAATCTTTCCTCCCTATGAAGACGAGTAAATGCAAAACCTAGCTTTTTTTTACAGAGATGATAAACCTTTTATTTTTCACTGGAACTTTTGATTTACAGAACACAACAGAGTTGATGTGTCTGACTGAACAATTTCTTGTAATATTATCACAATATTGACAGTGTACTTAATTTGTTTCTACAGGGGATTTCTCTCCCCAGATGTCCTTCACTTCATCAAAATCAACATTACAACATAAACAACATTTAATATGAGATTCAAGCACTTTGTTGTCATTATGTAGCACAACAACATTACTTCTGTTAAGGTTATTATTTGTTGTTTTTTCTATTAAAATTTAATTAATTGATAAATCACTGTCAAAGTCCAGGACCAGAATGACCATCGGAAGAACTGGGAGTTTAAGCCAATGAGTAAAAATTTTATGCAAACTTTTCATAGTCCTTTTAATAAAAACTGTATTTTTACTCTTTACAAGTGTTTTATTGTAATGAAATAGCTCATTTCTGCTAATAATCAACAAGCAACATACATTCCTTAGAAATAACCATGTTGCAAAGTGCCTAATCTGATGCACAGCTGATGGAACACACATTATTCCAAAAAGAAAAAGCTCTCTGGCCTGCACACACTATAACAATATTAAAATAAACAGTAACTTGTTCTTTAGAAAGTTTATCAACCAAGTACTTTTATAATTTTACATGAGTAGGTTTGTCAAATTATAATTTTACTTATGTAAAGATTTTCAGTACTACACCTCCCACTGGCCAGCGGCCCCAGTACTGGCGCTGACATGGTGAACATCAAACAGCAGAGATGAGGGCAACAGCAAAAGAGAGTCAAAGCCAGCAAACCCAAACCACAGTGATTTTGTAAGATTGATGATAATATGGTTTATTTAGGTATCATAATCAAGGGCTCAGCTGAAGTTAACACTTTACTTGAAGAGAGCTATATAGTTTGGAAAAT
>NC_060151.1:13532215-13566309 GCF_021292245.1 Micropterus dolomieu
TGTTTGGCTTGTACTGAAGCTACATCCATAAAGCCAGTCAGCAGGGAATCTTTCTCTTTGAGTTCCTCTGAAAGTCGTCGGATGTCTTCCATAAGGTCAGCAATCTTCTTGTTCGCTTTCTTAAGGAGTGTGCAGTCCTCATGGGGCAGAGTTATTTCGGCTAGCATAGTCACCGGAGCTTTGTTGTGGTCAGTAGCGTTGATCGCGTTTTTACGGTCATCTAGCTTAAAATCCATGTCGGATGACTAAAATCCTTAACCCACGTAAAACTTAAGTTAAATAAAAAGGATATAAAAAATGTAACGAAAAAGAGTGGATTAAAACTGGATAAGAGTCGGTTTTAAGACGGAGCTTCTGACAGGTAGCCACAGACGCCAACGCATGCGCAGAGTGCAGATTACGTCAGAAGTTACGTCAGCGATCTTGTGACTTGCTAACCACTGCACCACCACGCCTCAAGATGTGTAGAGACTAATGACAATTTGATGCAATTAAACAGCAATAAAGTGATTTGTATACGAATATAAAGAAAAGCTTTATATTCTCTCCCTACAAGTGTTTTTGTTACATATGTATTTTATTTGGCCATAATATGAATAATATAAAAAATTATAAACCACATTGCATGAAATTTGATTAAGACAGGTTTTTATTTCTGACAGACCCACACATAAAGGTAAAATGTGGAGATCATTACAAAAACTAACATATACATTCATTAACTACCATAGTTTTCATCCAAGGTTAAGAATTAAATTTTTAGCATTTCTGATCCCGAGCAGCTGTTTTCCTACTATTTACATGATCCTGGCTGCTGTCACTGTATTTCTGTTTGCAGCAAATACAATTACAGGTACAATAAGTGAGCAAAAAAGGTAATAAATAAAATGCTGTGCTCAAATGCTTAGAGTTAATCATCAATGTGATGTAGGAGGTGCAGCCAAGAAATAAATTATCACAGGAAGACAGCTCACATCATATTTTAAGTTTTAATCATTTCAAAACATACTGAACACACTGTAAACATGGCTTATAGAAAGCAACATTCTTGGTGGTTGCTCTTTGTTTGCTGATTTTAATAATTATGTATCGAAATCTTACAATTTAGTGTGTAATGAAATTAAAACATCATATGAGGTGATTTCCAGGCATGTTTTCACTTTGCAGATATAATAACAGTCAACAGACTCTTCAATTGGCTCCAGTTAGACCAACATTGATGCTTCATGTGTTTGATTCTATGCAAACTCAGTAACCATCCTTGTTACTCAGCTATAAAAACTTCCCATCAGGCTGTCAGTGGAGTTCACAGCACGTCACTTTCAACATAAACCATGTTTTCTGTAGCTCTGCTGCTGCTGTTGGCAGCTGGATGTGAGTGTCTCTGGATTTGTCAAAGTCAGCAGTTCTTCTTTTGCAGTATAACTTGATCATTTGTTACTAAACATTTTCTTTTTTTAACAGGTGTGAAGTGTGAACAGTTGACACAGCCAGCCTCTGTGACTGTGCAGCCAGGTCAGCGTCTGACCATCACCTGTCAGGACATGAACAGCTACAGACCAGTGAATCTGATGTCTCATCTGATGAAGATGTTAGTAAGACTGGTTGACGTTGGGCTCGTCACTTATGCATTGGTGTTGATGATTGCGTGGCATTTGGGCATTTTGGCTGTTCGCTGCGCAGCGGTGGGGTGCTGGGGGCACTGGTCTATGTTGTGTGCGCGGCGCGTTCGGTCCGGGCGCTGCTCCTCCGTGGGTTACGCTTCTTGCGTTCCGTCGGCATTACGTTGTCAACTGGCATTTGGGTCGGGGGCTTCCGTGTTTGCATCGCGGTGCATCTGGGAATCTTTTTTATTTTTTTTTTTGATTGATTTATTCTTTTTCTTTCTCCCACCCCTATTGGCTACTGGGGTTCTTGCCTTCCTGTTGCTGGGGTAGGTGTGGCACAGTCGTGGCGCCCCACTCTCACTAACAACTACATTCTTTAACAGGCTTATGCGCACACACATGTACACACACACACACACACACATACAGACACATTCACCCACACGCACACAGACACACACAGTCTCACACATAGACACAAACAAATTTAGGTTGTCCCTGGTAGAATTATTCCTGATGCTTTTCTTTCAGTTTCTGCAATTGGTGTTTCCCACAGCTTTTCCCTGTTGTCCCCACCTTCCATCCCCCTTCTCTTGCAGGTGTTGTCCTTTCTCTGTGCTGTCTGTTTGTGCCCCCTGATCCCCGTGTCTGCCCCCCTGTCCGTCCCGGTGACAAATCAATACATAATTAAATAAATAATAAAACAGACAAAGGAGTATATTAATATTTTCTTGTTAAAGTAAAATCTGTCTGGCACAATATGGTATCCAGGTCATTGTACTCTATACCAGGCTGCTGGGCAGGACAGATTAAAAAAAAAATAAAATAAAAAAATAAATAAAAAGACTGGTTCTCGGATATCTTTGTCCCCAGGTGAACTCGTCAATGGACCCGCTCCAGTTTGCCTGCCGGCCTGGCATCGGAGTGGACGATGCCCTTATCTACCTGTTCCACAGATCCCTCTCCCATCTGGAAAAAGCTGGAAGCTCTGTGAGGATCATGTTTCATGATTCCTCCAGTGCTTTTAACACCATCCAGCCTGCGCTGCTGAGAGACGAGCTGGAGAACACTGGAGTAGATCTTCACCTCTCAGCCTGGATCCTGGACTACCTCACCAGCAGACCACAGTTTATGAGGATTAAGGACTGTCAGTCTGACATGGTGATCTGTAGCACAGTGGTGCCACAAGGAAGAGTACTGGCAGCCTTCCTTTTCACCTTCTACACTGCAAACTTGACCTTCAACACCTCAGACTGCTACTTCCAGATCTTCTCTGATGACTCTGCCATTGTTGGACTCATCTCTGATGGGGATGTCAGGGGTTAGACATCAAGACATTGGACTCTAACAGGTATCTTGGTTTCCAGGTCAACAACAAACTGGACTGTACAGACATTGTTAACACCCTCTATAAGAAGGGCCAGAAGAGACTGTCCCTGCTCAAGAGACTAAGGTCTTTTGAAGTCTACACTCCTGACGACCTTTTTTAGGACTGTTGGAGGAGCAGCATCACAACGACAGACAGGAAGAGGCCGGTTCTGTCCTGGGATGCTCACTAAAGCCAGTGGAGGTGGTGGGAGAGAGGAGGGTGAGAACAAAGCCCTCATCCATGTTGGAGAGCTCGTCCCACCCCACTGATACATCCACGCAGGGTGAAGGAGAGATTCAAAAGATCTTTTCTTCCTGCAGCTTTGAGACTTTATAATAGGCACAGAAACCACAACTCAAAGACTCTGAGCGATAATCAATGCACAATGTCACTTTGGATTGTTTAACATTGTAATATTTTTAATCTGTTAAATAAATACGTGAACATGCACATCGTCACCTTGCACTTTCAAATTTTTTGGAATTTTTAAAATAGTTGTTAAAGTATATTTTAGTACTGTATAATTTATGTCTCTGATATTCGCTGCTGTAATTTGTCTAAAAATGTAAAATGTCTGAAATTTCTCACCTGTGAGACAAATAAAGGCTGATCTTATCCTATCATGTACAGAACATTCATTCTCCAGTTTTACCAAATAGTGACTGGTGTAGCCAATTTGGATGTGTGCTATATATACAACACACACATACTGTATACAACATATGTGTTTGTGGTAAATTGTACAGGGGGGACGCTCTTCCACCTGCATACTAGGGGGCATAGGCAAGGAATCTGTGGTTACATAGGCTAAATGAGGAAGGCACAAGTGAACAGCGAGGGGGAATTAGGATCTGGGGAAGCCACACAGTTTTTCAATCGTGCATGTGTGCATGTGTGTATATTCGAGATGGATTTTGTCATGTCTTACCATTCGTATCATGTTTATTGTTTTTTGCATACTTTCGAGCTCAATTTACATCAGTCATGCAAACAGCAATGTTTTGTAGGTCATTTTAATCTGCATAAAATAAAGTATTAACCGCATGCCATGGCAGACCTGATTTTTTGCACCATTACAAGTTGGAGAAGACTTTCAATTCCCTCAAGTGGCTTTTTTTTGTGGTACAATCGCCACTACAATAAATTGAGATCCAAGTTAAATCCAGTTCCACACTATAGGGAGGAGTCAATGCAAAACTCAGATGTCTTCCACCTCTACTTATCTGACTGCAGAGAGGATGACAGAGAACAGTGGACACACAGTTTAACATGATGGACTATAGGACAGGACTGCTGCTTTTAACTGTCTGCTGGGCAGGTGAAAAATTTCACTGATCTTATGTTTTCATGTAATGTGTCAGTTTGTTGCATGTGATAGTTTTCTTTGCTGTCTTGACAGGTGTTGATGGTCAGACACTGACAGAATCTGAACCAGCGGTTAAAAGGCCTGGAGAATCCCACAGATTGACCTGTACAGCCTCTGGATTCACATTCAGCAGCTATGGCCTGGATCAGACAGGCTCCTGGAAAAGGACTTGATATGAGTGGGTTGCCTGGATATATCGTGATGGTAGTAGCTACATCTACTACTCAGTCTGTTCAAGGCCGGTTTACCATCTCCAGAGACAACAGCAGACAGCAGCTGTATCTGCAGATGAACAGTCTGAAGACTGAAGATTCTGCTGTTTATTATTGTGCTTGAGACTCACAGTGACTGGAGTTGGTTGAGCAGCTGTACGAAATCCTATAGTACTCATCTTTCAGGCTTTTGTAGCCCATGCGTAGTATTAACATTTTATTTATGTTACATACTTTATTTTATTTTATGTTGTATATATTTTTGTATGTTGTAAGTGTTATTTTCTATACTTAACATTACATGTACTTTTTCTAATAATGTGTTATATGTTGAAGTTCCTGAAAACTGTTCCTGAGAAATATTGCTGCCAAACATCAAACACATAAAAAAAAACATAATAAAGATCACTTTTTAATTGTTCCTCTATTTACCACCACTATGGGAACACTCAGTTATCTCAGTACCCCTTTTTTTTTTTTTTTTACATTTTGGATTGTGATTATCTTGCAGTTTTGAAAATTCTGAATAGTGTGTGACTGAATACTGAGGTCTTATTTTTATCTAAAATGCAAAAATGTTTTATTTCTGGTTAAGAAAAATGATCTGTAGTAGTGTGATGAATCTGTTTAACCCTAACCCTTATATGAGTTGTGATAAAGGTAATGACAGAGAGACAGATAGAATAGAATAGATAGATACTACTAAATGTCAAGTGTGTCTACAAGTGTGTAAAATGTGGATGAAAAATTGATAAACTATTGAAAAACTCTCCACATAAAACAAACTATTCTTAATAAAGAAGCCAATTTAATAATGTGTATGCCAACCTATTTCAAAAATTATACTGAAACATGAAAAGGGACTTTTGGAGGAATGACTCATATACCATAATTCATTCTTCAGTTTCACCAAACAGTAACTGAGATCCAAGTCAAATCTATAGACAACAGCAGACAGCAGGTGTATCTGCAGATGAACAGTCTGAAGACTGAAGATTCTGCTGTTTATTATTGTGCTTGAGACTCACAGTGACTGGAGTTGGGTGAGCAGATGTTGAAAATCCTACAGTACCCATCATTACTGCAATTATTTCATAAGACTAATATCATTACTTCAAGTAATCCAATAAAATTATTTAATTCAGTGACAGTTACACCAAACACTTCGTAATTTTTGATTAGAAAAAAACATTTCTACCGTAATGTGCTCCACCTGTGACTCATTATCTCCTGTCTTAGTGTAGACATACCCGCCTCCCCTTTGTATCTGTGCCAGTTCGTCTTGATCAACTGTGTCAGCGTCCTAGCGATTTTTCCAGTGTGTGCTCAAGTGTATTTTGACCTTAGCTGTTGTTGGTGACTTTGACTTCTGCCTTGCCATTTTGTACCTCTGCCTGTGAGTTTTTTGGACTTTGTTCAATAAACAGTTTATTGTTATTGAAACCACCTTGAGTCGTGCCATGTAAGTCCATTACCTCTGTGTGCTGCCATTGATGAGTTCATCCGTTTTTATACTGTCAGTTCCTTCTCTATGCAAAGTCAAGACCAGTGAAGCTGTAGAGGATCTTCAGGCATGCTTGGACTGCACTGACTGGGATGTTTTCATGACTGCTACTAACAATCTGGACGAGTATACAGAGGCTGTGACATCCTACATCAGCTTCTGTGAGGACAGCTGCATTCCAACCACCAGGGTGAGTTATAACAATGACAAACCCTGGTTCACAGCTAAGTTCAGACAGCTGAGGTTGGAAAAGAAAGAGGCATTTAGGAGTGGGGACCGAGCCAGGTTTAAGGAGTCAAAGTACAGGTTTAGCGAGGCAGTGCAAGATGCTCAACAGCTGCATGCAGAGAGACTACAATACCAGTTCTCAAGGAATGACTCTGCTTCTGTCTGGAGAGGCTTCAGACAGATCACCAGCTCAAACCTAAATCCTCACACTCCATGAACGACTCATGCCTTGCCAACGAGCTGAACCAGTTTTACTGTCGCTTTGAAAGACAATGGGACAGACCTGACACCATCCCCTGTCAAACAACTCCTGGACCCCCTGCAGTTCGCCTACAGAGACAACAGGTCTGTAGATGATGCAATAAACATCGCCCTTCACTACATCCTCCAGCACCTGAACTCCCCAGGAACCTATGCCAGGATCCTTTCAACACCATCATCTCGGCCCTGCTGCAGGACAAGTCTCTCAGCTGAACGTGCCTGACTCCACCTGCAGGTGGATCACAGACTTCCTGACAGACAGGAAGAAGCACATGAAGATGGGAAAACATGTCTCTGATTCCAGGACCATCAGCACCGGTTCCCCTCAAGGCTGTGTTCTTTCCCCTCTCCTCTTCTGTCTGTACACCAACACCTGCACCTCCAGTCACCAGTCTGTCAAGCTCCTGAAGTTTGCAGACGACACCACCCTCATTGGGCTCATCTCTGGTGGGGATGAGTCTGCCTACAGGTGGGAGATCGACCATCTCATGACCTGGTGCAGCCAGAACAGTCTGGAGCTCAATGCTCTTAAGACAGTGGAGATGGTCATGGACTTAAGGAAGAGCCCAGCCGCACCCTCCCCCATCATCCTGAGTGACTCCCCCGTCGCCACTGTGGACTCCTTCCACTTCCTGGACACCATCATCTCCCAGGAGCTCAAGTGGGAGCTGAACATCACCTCCCTCACCAAGACGGCCCAGCAGAGGATATATTTCCTGCGGTAGCTGAAGAAGTTCAGCCTGCCAAAGACAATAATGGTGCACTTCTACACTGCCATCATTGAGTCCATCCTCACCACCTCCATCACCATCCGGTACGCTGCTGCCACTGCCAGGGACAAGGGCAGGCTGCAGCATATCATTCGCTCTGCAGAGAAGGTGATTGGCTACAATCTTCCTTCTTTTCTGGACCTGTACACCTCCAAGACTCTGAGGCGAGGAGGAAAGATTGCAGCTGACCCCTCCCATTCCAGCCACAAACTGTTTCAGACTCTCCCCTCTAGCAAGAGGCTGCGGTCAACAAGGCCCGGGCCCCCTACTGACCCCCCCCAAATAATACAATCGTCTCTGCACATGTACATATCACTTCATGTCATATCATGCACAAACCTGGCACATTGCACATATTTGTTGTTAATTGTAAATTGTTGTTGTTCCATTGTTGTTTTTATTTTTTTATATTGTCAGTTGTATCATTTTTCTCTATTCTTCTGTTATTCTTATATAACTTGCATTTGTTTATTACATATTTATATAACACCAAAGCAAATTCCTTATATGTGTAAAACACTACTTGGCGATAAAGCTCCTTCTGATTCTGATTCCTTTATTTTATTTCATGTTGTGTATATATTTTTGTATGTTGTAAGTGTTATTTTCTATATTTAACATTACATGTACTTTTTAATATAAAGTGTATGTTTAAGTTCCTGAAAACCTTTCCTGAGAAATATGATTCATCAACATTAAACACAATAAAGATTACATGTTCATAAAAGGTCAAAAAATGGCACAAGATTTTATATTTTACATTACTTTTTTGGAATAATGCATAATACAAAGTCCAAAGATCACTTGTTGTTGAAACTAAGCTACTGCTAAACTATACATTTTTACTAATTAAGACGTGTGTGGAGTGAGTCATAAAAAGTGTGAAAAATAATGTTGCAGTTTCTTTTATAAAATCACTGTCGGTCAGTGTCAAGTTTCTCTCTCCTCTGTTTCTAAAAGGAGACACTCAGATCTGGTGTTCTCATTGATCTTAACTGACTGACACTTGAACCCTGGACTGAACTAAAACTTAACACTCCTGCTGCTCATGTACACTGGATACTGTGATAGTTGATACTTTCTACTCCAAACAAAAACCATGTATTAACTTGATTCAACACATTGTAAAGTTTGACTATAAGGTGTTTACCATCAGCAGTGACTGCAGCTCCATCTGTCAGTGTCAGTTCATCTCAGCAGACAGGAAGTATCTTGAGATGAACAGCAGGAAGCCTGAAGGAGCTGCTCCACTAGAGTCTGTGAACACTGATGTATTTTATCCAAACCTGCAAACCAGCATCAAAGCATAGGTGATTTCCAGGCATGTTTTCACTCATATAGATAGATATAATAACAGTCAACAGTCAGGCACACAGAAGACTCCGGTTAGACCAACATTGATGCTTCATGTGTTTGATTCTATGCTGCTATGGATGTTCTACCAGTCAGTAGTGTCCAGTGTCATCTTCTTTGCTCTAAGCTGGTGAGGAAGGAACTGGACAGTGTTGCAACGGTGACTAAGAGGAAAACTGAAAGCCATCATGGACAACCCCTCTCATCCTCTCTATGCTGAGTTGAGGCAGTTCAGGAGCTCCTTCAGCCACAGACTCATCCACACTGAGCCTCAAAGCTCTTAAGACACTCATTTGTGCCATCAGCCATCAGGCTGCACAACACCACAGCACCCATTCTTGATTATATTTCTGACATTTATCTGGTCGTAAATAATTATTGTATATTGATTGTATATAGTGTGTAAATATCTAAACATCTATGTAGAATGTAAATTGTATATTGATCATACTGTATATAGTGCGTTTACAGTGTGTATATATCAGATCCATTCAGACTGATTCTACTTTTATTGTATCTGTTCTTTTACATTCCTCTGCTTTGTCAACATCAGCAGTTTTTTAGTTGCAGTATAACTTGATCATTTGTACAAAACAGTTGACACAGCCTCTGTGACTGTGAAGCCAGGTCAACATCTGACCATCACCTGTCAGGTCTCTTATTCTGTTAGCGGCTACTGGACAGCTTGGATCAGATAGCCTGAAGGGAAAGGACTGAAGTGGATTGGAAGAGGAGGTGTTGGATACACCATTACAAAGATTCACTAAAGAACAAGTTCAGTATCGACTTAAGGCAAGCCAAGGCAAGTTTATTTGTATAGCACATTTCAACAACAAGGTAATTCTAAGTGCTTTGAAACATAAAAGCAACTGGGAAATATTAAAAAAGTAAAAAATAAATAAAGTTAAATAGAAAATAAAAACAGTCAGGTCTCTCACCTTTGCTTATTTTACTCCTTTGACTCCCCCTCTGCCACTCTGTCCCCTCTTTTTTTTTTACACTTAAGGACTCTAACTCTTTAACACTTAGGGACTTTAACCCTTCTTTAGATACAGTCGTCCCTGTGAATCCAGAATGTCCATGCTACAAACTCTGGTTAAAGTGGGTGACAGCGGGGTGTCTGTCATTCTGCAATTACACCCCCAAACACTAGTCGGCAGTAGTGCTACAGCGTCCACTGTGTTGACTTTTGCAGAGCCGAGCAGGCTAACTTCCGGTTTAGCACTCTGCTAACGTAAATGGTGGTAAAATTGTATACGTGCGGCTGGTGTAGCCTTTTTTCAAATGTTATCGACCGAATTGATCACATTCTGATAGCAAAACGAGTCATTTCACTCGAGTTGCGACAATCAAATATATTGATTCACTGTGTTACAGCTGCCGTTTTGGCTGCTAGTAAAAGTTACTTCAAAGCGGGGGGGTACTTCCCGTCGGCTCGGAGGCATTGCGAGGCTACCCAGCCAACCAATCACAGTGCTTACAGTCCACGTCAACTCGACGTGTAGTTAAATTTTTGAGGAAGTGCAGGTCAGGCGACGGCGTAGCTTAAGCCGTCGCCTACGCCACCGATTCAACGCAGAAGTATAAATTAAACTTAACCCTTTAACACTTAGGGACTCTAATCCTTCTTTACATACAGTCATCGCTAAATCCAGAATGTCTGCGCTACAAACTCTGGTAAAAGCGGTTGACAGTGGCCATGTCAACAAGTTACTTAGGGACTCTAACCCTAAGGGGGACTCTAACCCTTCTTTGGATACAGTTGTCGCTGTAAATCCAGATTTTCCACGCTACAAACTCTGCTAAAAGCAGTTGACAGCGGCCCTGTCAACAAGTTAACAGCGGAGAAAACAGGGACTCCAATCCTGTAAGTTATAAATCTGGTAGTTAAAGGCAGTGGTAAAAAGAAATGTCTTCAGTCTTGATTTAAAAGAACGTCTCGGGTTACGTATGTAACCCTTGTTCCCTGAGAAGGGGAACAAGACACTGCGTCGGTGACGACACTATGGGAACGCCTTTGGGCGTGGCAGGGCTGAAATCATGAATGAAACTACTCCAATCCTATTGGTGTTGCTAGAACGGTAGCGTGTGACGGCGTAACTGGAGGTGTATGTAAGCACGCAGGCACACAGAAATTTCCTCTCGTGGTTGTACTTCTTTCGTTGTCTCAAACATGCCAGAGTGCCTGCTGAATAGAAAAAAGCTAATGTGTCCGGTGTGCCGGCGTGCTTACATACGCTTCCAGTTACATCGTCACACGCTAGCAACGCCAATAGGATTGGAGTAGTTTCATGATTTCACCCCTGCCACGCCCAGAGGCGTTCCCATAGTGTCGTCACCGACGCAGTTCAAGTTCCCTCGAAGGGGAACTGAGAGTTTCAGCAGACCTGTAGTTTTCTGGGAGTTTGTTCCAGATATATGGAGCATAAAAACACTGCTGCTCCATGTTTAGTTTTGACTCTGGGCACAGAAAGCAGACCTGTCCCAGATGACCTGAGTCTGGATGGTTCATAACAAAGTAGAAGGTCAGAAATGTATTTTGGCTAAACGGTACAGTGCTTTATAAACCAACTGCAGCATTTTGAAATCAATTCTTTGACATACAGGAAGCCAGTGTAAAGACCTCAGAACTGGAGTGATGTGATCCACTTTTTTGGTCTTAGTGAGGACTCGAGCAGCACGAGCGTTCGGAATCAGCTGCAGCTGTCTGATCAATTTGTTAGGGAGCCCTGTAAAGACACCGTTACAGTAGTCGAGACGACTGAAGATAAATGGATAAGTTTTCCCAGGTCCTGCTGAGACATAAGTCCTTTAATTCTTGAGATAGTCTTCAGGTGATGGTAGGCTGACTTTGTAATTGTCTTAATCTGGCTACTTAAATTCAGGTTTGAGTCCATGACTACACCAAGATTTCTGGCTTGGTTTGTGGTTTTTAACATTATCGATTGAAGCTGAGTACCGACTTTTAATCGTTCTTCATTGGTTCTAAACACAGTAACTTCAGTTTTATCTTTGTTTAATTGAAGAAAATTCTGGCACATCCAATTGTTAATTTGTTTAATATAGTTACTCAGCGCTTGTATGGGATCATAGTCCCCTTCTGATATGGTTATGTATATCTGTATGTCATCTGCATAATTATGGTAACATTTTGTTGTTTTTCATAATCTGAGCCAGTGGAAGCATGTAAGTATGTTAAACAGAAGAGGCCCCAGAATGGAGCCTTGGGGAACTCCATGTCATTTTTCTTAGATCAGATGTGTAATTACCTATATACACAAAGTAGTCCCTGTCCTTTAAGTAGGATTAAACCAGTTTAGGACTGTGCCAGAAAGTCCCACCCAGTTTTCAAGTCTGTCAAGTAATATGTTGAGGTTGACCGTGTGAAAGCAGCACTGAGATCCAATAACACCAAGACTGAAATTTTGCCACTGTCAATGTTTAAATGGCTGTCACTGAAGACCTTAACAAGAGCCGTCTCAGTGCTGTGGTGATTTGGTGCCAAAAAAGCAATAAATTGTTGACAGCTTTTTCAATGATTTTACTTAAAAACGGCAGATTTGATATGGGCCTGTAACTGTGTGAGTGGCTTAATGAGTGAGTTTTCAGGGCCTGTGGGAAAAACCTGAGAGGAGAGACATGTTGATAATTTGTAGTTCTGAGGCCATCATTTAGAAGCATTTTTGAAAAAACCTGTTGGCGGAATAGCAAGTATATGACTGTTCCAGCAACACAGTGACTCTAAACGGACAGAATGTGCAGCCTGAAGATACTGCTGTGTATTACTGTGCCAGAGATCCACAATAACACAAACCATCAGTAGTCCTGAAGAAAAAACCCTCAGTGCCTGAACACTTGTAACATGAAGCCATCAGAGGAGGAGCCCTCAGACCACTAATGACTTCAACACCAGTTCACTGTTACAGAGACAAACAGATTAATTATCAGCGAAAAAGGAGAAGGAATATAACATGGTTTAGTATAATGAACAATTGTTACGGGGTGTGGTGTGTGGACAGAGAGGACCCAAATGCCGCACTCAGAGGGAAGGAGGTTTATTGGGGGAAAAAGGGTGAGAGGGACTGGAGTGGAGGGAGAGGAGGACGTCGGGGAAGTACAGGCACGGGGAACCAAGGAGACAGGGGGCCAGGGAGCCGGGGAACACAGGGGCCGAGGAAGCGAGGAGAGGCGGGGGAACAGGGAGGACGCCGTGAGGGAAGTCCGAAGAGGAGTGGGCCAGTGGATGAGCCCAGCCGAACGGAGGACGAGAGAGAGTGTACCTGGGAGGGAAACAGACAGAGAGACAAGGTTAGGGAAGACAACGACAAGGCACAGGGTAAGTGTGAAAAAACAAGAAACATGGAAGCCTGAACACAGAAGTGGCACCAGGTATGGAGCAACGACGATCAAGCGAGGATGGTGTGGAGAACCGGGGTTGAAATACAGGCAGTCATGAGGTGATTACTGGCAGGTGTGGCAGGCTGACGAGGTGGCTGATGAGATGCAGGTGCAGGTAGTTGGCTGGGCTCAGGAGCAGAGGGAGAGAGAGAGCACACAGGGGAGAAAACACAGGGAGGCGGGCAGAGAACAGAAAACCAAGGAAAAAACAGAAAAACTGAAAAAAAGGAGAAAAAACCAGGACACTCACCGTCAGCTGGGCTGCCACCACATCAACAATAATAATATAAAATACAGTGGAGTCTTTTTCCAAAATGTGTCTTCTCTGTTTGACTCACAGTATTCAGCTCACAACTGTGTTTTAAAAAGCTCTTCACCTAACAGAACCTATTTGAATAAAATGTAAAATATGAACTACTATTTAATAATAATCAAATGATTCTTTTTTTCTTTTTTTTGTGTGTGTGTGTGTCAGATTTTTCTTCCCTGTCTTATGAAAATCACTTTGTGGACCTGAAGCAAGATTAAGATGAAGAACATAATGCAATCTTTTGCAATCAAGTTTTTGTGTCATGAAAATTCTGTCAAATTTCTATTCCTGTGGAACAGAAATATGCTTGTTGATGTTGATTTGACGTTTATGTTGATATTTTACAAGCAATAATATACTGTACACTCACCAAACACTATAGATCAGCTCTCTCGTCTCTGTGAGGAGGAGTCAATGCAAATCTCAGATGTCTTCCACCTCTACTTATCTGACTGCAGAGAGGATGACAGAGAACAGTTGACACACGGTTTAACATCTCCAGAGACAACAGCAGACAGCAGCTGTATCTGCAGATGAACAGTCTGAAAACTGAAGATTCTGCTGTTTATTATTGTGCTTAAGACTCAGAGACTTGAACAGCTGTACAAAATACAGGACTCATCTTTACTGAATTTATCACATATGACTAATATCATTACTTCAAATTATTCAGTACAGTTTCACCTAACACTTTGTGAGAAACACGAATATTTGATCAGAAAAAATATTTCTAAGCAGAGAATGTAGAAGATTACTAAAGATTACTAAATCTGCATCTTGCTTGTTCCACAGAGCTTCATTAAAACAACAAGAAGTAGCTGAACAATAAACAGCATTTATAGTTCAGTGTTTTCAAACGTCTAATCTTAGATTTAATCATGATACATAAGAGCACTTTCATATACCATATACATATATCATTTGATAGACAAACCAGCAGACCTTTTCATGTGCGTTACAGCTGTTGGTTTTTTGCATATCGTCACACAGGTTTAAGTTTCTAAATATAGAAACAAAATAAAATAAACACAAACTTGTAAATTAAGAAATCAATTTATCTTTCAATTATAACCAGATCACTTCATAAACTGTTTGTTACCACATTCCTTCATTTTTATGATTCAATAATCTTTTTTCAAGTTATATCAGAAATAAGTAAATGTAAAAGTAAAAGTTCTGTCTGAAAATGTTTTCTGATGTGATATTTTATACAACATGGATGGCAATCAGCTACATAAAAACATGAATACAAACATGAAGAAGTCCTTTGGATGAGGGACGAAACGTCTTCCAGTATCTTCAACCAAGTCCAGTTGACCTTGATTTTAACCTTCGTTGGATGAATACAAACATAAATTATACAATAAAGTTCCTGTACATGAGCCCCTCCCTCCCCGTGATATCCTGATGCAAATCTTCAGTCTGTGCAGTGTACTTCTGTCCTGCTGAATGCTCTTGTACTTTGTGTGGAGCATCAGAGGTCACATCTCCAGCCTCAGGATGATCAACACACTCACTCTTCTGCTGGTTGCTCTCTCTCTGCCCTGTGAGTTCTCCTGCTTCCTGCTGTTTTATCTTTTATCAGACAACATCGACTGATGGTCAGTCAGTGATCCCAGAAAACTTCCCAGATGACTGTCTCACTTTCTTCTTTGGTTCCTCTCTCCTTTCATCTCATCAGGTTGTACAGGTCAGAGTATGGAGTCCATTCCTTCTAGTTCAGTAGTGAAGAAGCCTGGGGAGAGTCTCAGTCTCTCCTGCAGAGGATCTGGCTTCACATTTAGTTGCTGCAGTATGCACTGGGTAAGACAACCTGCAGGAAAAGGACTGGAATGGATTGGGGTTGGCTTCTCTGCTGCCAGTAGTAACACTTATGCCAGCAGTGTGCAAGGACAAATAGAAATCAGTAGAGATGATAGCAACAGCATGGTGCATCTGAGACTGTCCAAAGAGGCTTTACAAAAAGTCCTCAGAATATTTGTTTACAAAGACCTACAGGTGGCAGTAGAAGACATGAAGTCAGATGACACTGACTCTAAAAACACACAGGTGAAAACTATGAAAGCAACAGTTGCTGTTGTGGTTTCTGACTTCCTTTTTTGTATAGTTTCAATCAACATACAACGGTCAATAGGTACTGGGGGTCAAACACAGACAGTCAGTGGTTAAAAGGACTGGAGAATCCCACAGACTGACCTGCATATATTCAGGGTTTGGCCATTAGAATGCTTGGATCAAACAGGCTGCTGAAAGGGACTGGAGTGATTTACAACTATCAGCTGGAGTAGTAGCAACAAATACTAGGCCCCATAACAAAATTTTGCTTAGGGCCCCAGGGAGGTCAGGAACGGCTCTAGTTGAGACCATGTCAAGACCGATACAAAGGCAGGGTAAGACCAAGTCAAGACCAAGACCAGTGCCCCAGACTACATGACACACAATAAAATGTAGAACATGATCATAGACACTTCTCAAATTGATCTGAAAGGTTAACATTTCCATTAAAACAACCAACATTCAACACTAAGAGCTGAAATCAACTTCAATCTACTTTACCATGTTTTACCATCTACCTAACCTACCAAGCGTTGGGTTTGCTGTTCATGAGATCAGAGAAGGAGCCCAAAGAAAACTCTATGACTCCTGGGATCTCATGATTCTTCTCAAATATGTCTCAGTTTTCTCATATTGGCCTCAGGAGCAAAAAACTCATCTCTGTCTTACTCTGATTAAAAGATGAGATATCTACAGTATCTTAAATAAGAGTAATTTCAGTCTCCAGAATGTGGAATAGAAAAAAAGCTCCAAGATATTTCTCATTTTTGTCTTAGTGACCACACTTAGTACTTTACTTACATCAAATGTTGAGTATTTTCTTTTTATGGGGGTTTGTACTTTTACTCCCCTTAATCTCAAATCCTTATTGTATTTATTGTTAATTATATGTTACAAGTTACTGAGAAAAATAAAATACAGTTTGACATTGAAAATAATGCACTTTCAAATGTCATGTTTTCCAATTTGTTAAGGTCACAGCCAGCCTAACTGGAATGCCCAATACTTTGACATGATGTTTAGAGATTAATTGATTAATGACCGAATGCACGCAAGAACTGAGATACAACATGTATCATGTCATACAGAATAAGCACTTTTACTTTTGATACTTAAGTACATTTACTATGGAATACTTTTATACCTTTTACTTGAGTAGAATTTTTAGGACTTTAAATGTGGATATGGTATTTCTCCTCTTTTAAGTAAAGGAAAATTGTACTCTATTTAATGACAATAAGTCGTTCATTATTAATTTAAGATGGATGGCGCAGCGACAGAGTTACATTTACATTTATTCATTTAGCTGACGCTTTTATCCAAAGCAACTTACAATTGCTATATGTTGTGAGTCTGCAGCTCTACATCCTGACCCCTTGTGTCCATGTTCTCTCCCCTCCCTGTGTCTCCTGTTAGTCTGTCTCTGTGTTGTCTGGGTGTGGCTTCTCACTCTGGGCCTGGCACTCCACCCGCACACCTGATCCACATTCCACTAATCAAGACTCTGCAGTATATCAACCCGGTTCTTCACCTTGCTCGTCGCCAGATTGTCAATTTACCTCAGTGGTATTTGTGCTGTGGCCAACTAGCCTTGTAGTTGATATACTGTTGTTTGTTATCTCAAGATCACTAACCTTGTCTCCCTGTGCTCAGGATCGCTGCCATACCCCGCTCACTGCCTGCCTGGAAATCCTGCCATTGCCTCACTCAGCCCACCGCCTACCTGGAAATCCTGCCACTGCCTCACTCAGCTCTCCGCCTGCCCGGAGGTTCACCTGCTGGTCTCCTTTCCCTGGTCTGCCCTCTGCTCTGCTCACACCCCACTTTTCAATAAACTCTGAATTCCTGGATTGAAACCTGCCCTGAGTCTGATCTTGAGGCCTTTTCCCCTAGTCTGCCATAACACTATACATGTCAGAGGTCGCACGCCTCTGGAGAGACTAGGGGTTAAGTGTCTTGCTCAGGGACACAATGGTGGATGGGTCACAGTGGGGAATTGAACCGGGGTTTCTCACACCAAAAGCATGTGTCTTATCCATTGCACCCCGTGTTGCCCTTTGAACAGCATGAGTGGGGTTCAAATCCAGCTCTGAGAACCTCCAGCATGGTTCTCCAAGCACAGACAGTGATGTGATGCAATCAAGCTCACAAACATCTCCCCAGAGCTCCCAACTGCTTTATCTCAAAAAGATATACTATTGAGATCTTAGTGTTTTCTCAAGAGTCAAAGAAAAGACTATTCTGAGCAAAAGATTTTTCCTCTGGGAAGTCGTGTGTTTGGTTTCCCACACTAAAGAATGAACAATTATCAACCTATTGCACAAATTATACTTAAACATGAGAGAGGGACTTTTGGAAGAATGGCTCATGTACAGTAAACATTCATCCTGTGAGGAGGAGTCAGTGCAAAACTCAGAAGTGATCCATATCCAACATATCAACGAATGCTTAATTGGAATATATTTTTAACAATTACATGAACCCGGGCAGCAACACCGTTTTTATCACATTTAAACTCCCTGTAAGAGAAAGTGGCAAAGACCTCAAAACATCAACAAACGAAACCTGCTTAATGTTGATCGCGGGGGCTGGAGCCAATCACAGATAAGACTGGACTAGAAGCGGGATCAATCACCAGTCAATTACAGGAATCAGTCATTTTCCATTTTCACCAAACAAAAACTGAATACCAGACCTGACACAGCCACATACTCCCTGTGTGGAGGAGTCAATGCAAAACTCAGATGTCCTCCACCTTTCCTTCCTGGCTGTCACCTTTGGCTTATTGTAACTCCAGCAATTGACCCTTTCATGACTTGGGAAAACCTGCATCACACTACCCATAAATTATTTGTTCACATCTACTGAATTTATAAATCTTATATAATAAAAAAAATTAAAAATGTTTTTTTCACTTAATTCCAATTGGGGTTTTCTTTCACAGTATCCTTGACTTATGAACACTTTGTGAAAAAATCAACAGTATAACATATAGACATTTTTGTTAAGGTTTTATTTGATTGTCTTTTCCCTAATAAAATGTAATTTAAATTACTAATTTGGGGCTATTGTAAAACAGATACACTGTTGTGACAGACATGATACAGACTGTGCCTAATAATTTAGTAATGTGTTTGTCAAAAATGAGATTAAACATTTATAAACATTTATTTTCCAGTTTCAGCAAACAATAACTGAGATCCAAGTCAAATCCAGTTTCTCCCTGTGAGGAGGAGTCAATGCAAAACTCAGATGTCTTCCACCTCTACTTATCTGACTGCAGAGAGGATGACAGAGAACAGTGGACACACAGTTTAACATGATGGACTATAGGACAGGACTGCTGCTTTTAACTGTCTGCTGGGCAGGTGAAGAGCTTCATTGATCTTATTTATTACATATCTTTTATTGATGTCAGCAGCTTATTTCACTTGATGCGTTTTTCTCCTCTTGACAGGTGTTGATGGTCAGACTCTCACAGAATCTGAACCAGTGGTTAAAAGGCCTGGAGAATCCCACAGATTGACCTGTACAAGCTCTGGATTCACATTCAGCAGCTACTATATGAACTGGGTCAGACAGGCTCCTGGAAAAGGACTGGAGTGGGTCGCATATATCAGTAGCGGTGGTAGCAACAAATACTACTCTCAGTCAGTTCAAGGCCGGTTTACCATCTCCAGAGACAACAGTAAACAGCAGGTGTATCTGCAGATGAACAGTCTGAAGACTGAAGATTCTGCTGTTTATTACTGTGCTCGAGACTCACAGTGACTGGAGTTGGTTGAGCAGCTGTACAAAAACCTACAGGACTCATCTTTCAGGCTGTTAGAGCCCAAGCATGAATAATGTTTTCTTAGTATTCATAATACATAGCAAATTCTATGTTTTCTATATTGTTTTATTGAATATATTTTTTATTCATATTTTTAGTGATGCATTATAGAAAGTCCTGAAGAGTGTTTCTATAAAGTAAGTACTAAACATTAAAGAAATGTAAAAAAACACAATAAAGATCACATGTACACAAATGGTATTGGCATCGTCCAAAAAAAATGGTGGTGGCCCAGCCCACCAAAACGCCAGTAGAGCCAGCGGCACCCGGGCTCAGTGAACCCAAAATCCCAGACACCCACCCCTACAGGAGTGGGCCAAGACCCACCACGACAACACTGGCCATGCGCCCCTGGAACTACTGCATGCCTTGAAGAGGGCCCCACTGAGGAGAGGGGACCAATGATCCAAGGTCCAAGGACATGCCACCCGCCTCGGACATGTGCAGAAGCCCGAGGTCCCTGGGTCCCCACACCAGGACCCCTGGGGCAAGGAATAATAATAATAATAATAATAATAATAATAAGCTTTATTCATATAGCACTTATCAAACAAAGTACAAAGTGCTTCACAACAAATCACACATAAAATACAAAAACAAATAACCACGTGGGTAATAAGATACAGGGGGATAAAATACAGAATATAAGAACAAGGATCACAATAAAGTATAACAAATATGTTCAGTAGGATTTAAGGAAGATAAGACAATCAAACAAAGTGATAAGAACGGTAGGGCAGCAAAAGTAAAACGAGTGGCAGCTCAGATAAAATCTGGATAGGCTTTCCGGTAAAAGTAAGTTTTTAAAAGAGATTTGAAACAAGAAGCCGACCCTGCCAGATCTAATTTCCTCAGGCAAGTCGTTTCAGAGCCTGGGGGCCCTGACAGCAAATGCTCGGTCACCTTTTGTTCTTATTCTGGCTCCAGGAACAGACAGGAGGCCCTTGCCAGAAGATCTTAGGCCACGGGAAGGCTCATACGGAGTTAAAATATCTAAAATATAATCAGGAGCCAAGCCATGAATAGCCTTAAATGTGAACTGGGCCTGACCCAGCGCGCAGACTTGCACCAGATCCAGAGATCCAGAGCACCGAACCACAGGCCTCCACACACCCCAAATGCATTTTAGCACAGCCCCAACCTGCAGCTGTCGGACTGCCACTGTCTATTCACTGTCACTGCCTGGAGAAATATTGTCTAATTTTTGGATAAAGAAATCTCAGAAAGAAGCAGACAGTTTTACAGTTGTATTGTGCATTTGAAGTTTGCATTTAGGCTGTCAAACTGAGGTGAAAAACACAAATACACAGAGTAAAAGTAAACCACTGCATCACCGCACTATTCAGAAAGAGGACAGCAATATTAAGGATCAGCACTGTTCCTGTATAGCTGGGCAGGTCTCTAATCGATATTAAAATCATTAAAAAGCAGAACAGTAGGGCTATATAATGTTACATTTAGTAGTAATTTCGGTCAAGTTAGGTAGCAGTAATGTAGCATGAGCTAACTAACATTACATTAAGAACAATCCACAGCCTGCATTTTCCTGGGTTTGTTTTAGGTTTTGGAAAGGGAATAAATCATACTCCTTTTAACCTCTCTGGGTAGCGACTGTAATTATTGCAAGTGCCCCAGGAACAACATATGACCATATCTTGGAAAAATACAGTAAAATAAACCTAGAAAATGACTACTTTTGCATTAGAGCCAATGGAGCACAGCCATGAAAGCGTCGGACCCCAGATAGAGCGAGTCCTTTACTGCGCTGTGATTGGCCAACTGTGTATTCGGGGCAAGGCTTAGCAAAGAGTCAATTACAACATAATTCATCTGCAGTGAAAACTTTGCTTTAAACAATGTATTGTATAGTATTCAAGACATTTTTATATTAAAAAAAAAACAGCAGCACTACAACTTTGTTAAATTAACCATCTTGTTGACTTTTAAGTCTATATAAGCTCTTTTATACAAAATGTTCTTTAAATAAAAAAAGTATTTTTCTATTCTGAATACTTGAGGAGACACACTTTAACTGATTTTAATCAAATTTAAAATGATAACAATATGCCAAAAAAAATGTTACTCATGTCAATGTTGTTCAAATTAGTTCAGCTTCAACTTCAACATGTTCTCTGTAGCTCTGGTACTGCTGGCATAAGTATCAATATAAATAGTATAAACAGTTCTAGATAAAATATTATTAATATGTTGCTCATATGCTAAAATGCTAAACTGAATAACAACCAAGTGTGTAGGTGGTGTGTGCAATTTTTCAGTATACAAAAATGAACATTGTCATAAATGCAAATATGCACATGTGCAGGGAGGTAAAGGGAAGTATTCACAGAAGATGATGTGCTAACGAAGCTGAGGATATACAGAGGTCAGAGCAGAGTCCTGAAAAAAGAAGCTTTTTCTGAGCCTACACAAATTAAAACATGTCAGACAGACGTCAGAACAGTTGTTGACTCTTGGACATTAATTTTTAACATTAAGTTTTCACAGCACGTATTCCACTACAGTTTTCTCATCCCTGTGAGGAGGAGTCAATGCAAAACTCAGATGTCTTCCACCTCTACTTATCTGACTGCAGACAGGATGACAGAGAACAGTGGACACACAGTTTAACATGATGGACTATAGGACAGGACTGCTGCTTTTAACTGTCTGCTGGGCAGGTGAAGATCTTCACTGATCTTAACTTTACTGGCTTTTATTTGTCTCAGCAGCTTATTTCACTTAATTCTTTTTTATCCTTTTAACAGGTGTTGATGGTCAGACTCTGATAGAATCTGAACCAGCAGTTAAAAGGCCTGGAGAATCCCACAGATTGACCTGTACAGCCTCTGGATTCACATTCAGCAGCTACTGGATGAACTGGATCAGACAGGCTCCTGGAAAAGGACTGGAGTGGATTTCCACTGTCAGACATGATGGTGGCAGCAGTTACTACTCTCAGTCAGTTCAAGGCCGGTTTACCATCTCCAGAGACGACAGCAGACAGCAGGTGTATCTGCAGATGAACAGTCTGAAGACTGAAGATTCTGCTGTTTATTATTGTGCTCGAGACTCACAGTGACTGGAGTTGGTTGAGCAGATGTACAAAAACCTACAGTACTCATTCTCACTGTGCTTATCGATCATGAGAAAGACTTTTGTTTTCATTTAATTCTGTCATCAACTTTTGTTGTTGTTGTTAAGAAAATAATGAAAATTGGCCCTGATAAAGATCATCATTAAGCAAAAACGATAAACACATAATTAAAAATGTCACTTTACAAAACAGCCAATGACAGCAAACACTGCTGAAATTATTTGCCCAGGTATGAATAAAATAAATACTACATGTACACATTTCAGCCACATTCGTGTAAATATTTATTGACTTCTAAAGTCGGTCACAATATGGGAGTGAAAAATAATGACAAAAACACTGTATGGCACAGGAACAATATGTAGCGTTAAAATAAATATTTGTGTTGACATTATTGATTTGAAGTTTATGTTGATATTTTATGAAAATTACCATGCTGTACACCAAACACTAGAGAGAAGTTGTTGACAGGTTTTGATGGTCAGACTCTGATAGAATCTCAACCAGCTGTTAAAAGACCTGGAGAATCCCACAGACTGACCTGTACAGCCTCTGGATTCACATTCAGCAGCTACAGCATGGGCTGGGTCAGGCAGGCTCCTGGAAAAGGACTGGAGTGGCTTGCTTTGATCGATAGTGACGGTAGCAGCAAATACTACTCCCAATAAGTCCATGGCGGTTTACCATCTCCAGAAACAACAGCAGACAGCAGGTGTATCTGCAGATGAACAGTCTGAAGATTCTGTTGTTATTTATTGTGCTCAGTTAAGCAGCTGTATAAAATTGTACAGTACTCATTTTAACACAAGTGTTTCAGTTAATAAATGTCATTACTTTAAGTAGTAGTTGATGAAAATGATACAGTAGAGTAACAAAAAACACTTTGCGAGAACCGGTACTCTTTGATTTGGAAAACATTTCTAAACAGAAAATTTTTCTTAATGGGCACATTTTGCTTATTCCATAACAGAGCTTCATTAAACAACTCCTCTGAGAAGACATTAGCTGAACAATAAATTGCATTTGTGTAATCCAATGGTTTCAAATGTCTAATCTAAGATTTAAGTGTGATATAAAACAGCACTCCTCCCACCATCCAAAGACATGCAGGCTAGGTTAATTGGTGTCTCTAAAATTGTCCTTAGGTGTGAATGTGAGTGTGAGCGGTTGTTTGTCTATGTGTGGCCCTGCGATGGACTGGCGACCTGTCAAGGGTGTACCCCGCCTTTCGCCCGATGTCATCTGGGATAGGCTCCAGCCCCCCGCGACGCGGTTGACGATGGATGGATGGATAAAAGAGCACTTTCATATACATTATTTGACAGGTCAACCAGCAGATATTTTCCTGTGAACTACAGTAATTAGTTGTTCTGCATATTGTCACACAGGTTTCAGTTCTTAAGTAGTTCATTTCCTCTTGAGGCTCCAAGTGTCTGTAGCTTTAGACAGCCACAATTTTAATACTGAAACATTTAAAAGCCTCACTTGTGTTTACAGTAACAAAACATATATAAATCAATAAATCAATTTATCTTTCACTTATAACTAGATCAATGAATAGTCTGCTGTTTCAAAATGTCTGTTTTCTGATGTGATATCATGTCCAGCATTGATCAGTTACAGCTACATTAAAGCCATGAATACAAAATAAATGATTCAGTAAAATTAAACTCTAACAGAGAGCCTGTACATGAGCCCCTCCCTCCCCATGATATCCTCAAGCACTGGAATGGATTGGACGTGTTTACAGCGATGCGAGTGGAACAGATTATGCCAGCAGTGTGCAAGGACGATTAGAAGTCACCAGAGATAACAGCAACAGCATAGCTTATCTGAGACTGTCCAACTTAAACCCAGAAGACTCTGCTGTGTATTACTGTGCCAAAGACACACACTGGTTAAAAGAAGCAGAGAGACTTTACAAAAACTCCTCAGAACATTTGTTTACAAAGACCTACAGGTGGGAGTAGAAGATATGAAGTCAGATGACACTAACTAAGGAGAGAATGACAGTGACTCTAAAAACACACACATGTGAAAGCAACAGCTGTTGCTGTGGTTTTGGCTTCCTTTTTTTCTATGGTTTTGATCAACATGTGCAACCAGAACCTGAATAAATGATAATAAAATACCAGTAGTTGAGGATCTCAATGAAAGACTGTTAAAATCGACACAGGATGACTGGCCTGACAGAGAGGGACTTTCTCTGACAATTCTCTGTTACTGATGCTTCACAATAGCCGCTGCGATTATATCAAATTTAAGATGGTCATCAAAGGGAGTGCCCAAGTATTTCTATTACCTGCTTGTCATTATGTATGATGCTCTCTGAAGAAGCATCTCTGTTTCGCCTAAAGTCAATAATTAATTATCCATCCATCCATCATCAACCACTTATCCTGCATACAGGGTCACGGGGGGCTGGAGCCCATCCCAGCTGACATCGGGTGGAAGGCGGAGTACACCCTGTACAGGTCGCCAGTCCATCGCAGGGCCACACATAGACAAACAACCAGTTACATTCACACCTAAGGACAATTTAGAGTCAACAATTAACCTAGGCCGGATGTCTTTGGACGGTGGGAGGAAACCGGAGCACCCGGAGAGAACCTACACAGACACGGGGAGAACATACAAACTGAAAAAAAGAACTGAAATACAAACATACACACAGAAAGGCCAGGGCAACCGGGGTTCGAATACACAATCTTCTTGCTGCGAGGCAACAGTGCTAACCACTGCACCAACTGCTAACTTCTGCCTCAATAATTAATTATTTTGTTTAAAAAACATTTAGGTTAAGCAAACTGTATTCAAACAAGGCGATAAAATCAGTCAGGGCCTTCCCGTGTGCAGATACTGGACTTTGGAGAAGTGACAACAATGCAGTGTGATCAGAAACCCTAACCAAATAGCTGCTCTCCTGGGGGCTTCCTAATAAAGAGAAGGGGTGAAAGGATGCACCTGTGGAGATGAATATGGAAAGTGAAGAACAACCATTTACAAAGACCCTCTGCTCTCGAACAGTTACAGTAAAACATCTAAAATCCATCAAACAAGTTGGTGAGGCAAGTTAAAATCACAAAGCAGCTTGTCTATTAAAAGATGCGGCTGCATTGTTTAAAATACAGACCACAAAAGTTGTGGTATTGACTGGTATTGAAATAAAAAATATCCAATATGTTTGAGACTGTGACAAGACTGAGCAGAAATGCGGTTAGATTCTGAGACGAGATAGCGACCTTCAAAAAGTGGTAAAGTGGTCTGCACAATGTTAGCAACCATCACACAGGTTGGATCAGACAGCCTGCAGGGAAAGGACTGGAGTGGATTGGAAGGGCACGTTTGGATGGACAACATATTACAAAGATTCACTAAAGAACAAGTTCAGTATCGACACAGACTCTTCCAGCAACACAGTGACTCTAAACGGACAGAATGTGCAGCCTGAAGACACTGCTGTGTATTACTGTGCCAGACATCCACAATAACACAAACCAGCAGTAGACCTGAACAAAAATCCCTCAGTGCCTGAACACTTGTAACATGAAGCCACCAGAGGAGGAGCCCTCAGACCACTAATGACTTCAACACCAGCTCACTGTTAAATACAGAAACAGAAACACTGAAAAAGTAAAGTGCAATATAATATGGTTTAGTATATCATAATAATTATATTAATAGGCATTTTCCAAAAAGATTCTTCTCTGTCTGACTGCTATTTATACTGATTAATAATAATAATAAAAATATTGTGTTAGAATTGAACTGTATGTGTGTCAGATTTTTCCTTACTGTATTATTAAAATCTCTTTGTGGACCTACAGTCAGATTAAGATGGGTAAACACAAAACATAACCTCGTGTTTTGGCAAGGTCAAGATTTAGTTTCATGATAATTCATTAGTGAGTATGTTTAAAGTTGTTTGTTGGGGGATCACTTTATAAAACACAACATTTAACTTTTGAAGACAATTCAAGTTTCAAATTTAGATTGTACATTATTGTTTTCCAAGTCCAACAAACAGAAGGCCAAACTCTGTCCTCCCTATGAAGACGAGTCAATGCAACACTAAGCTGTTTTGCAGAGATGATAAACCTTTTATTTTTCACTGGAACTTTTGCTTTACAGAAAACAAAAGAGTTTATTTGTCTGACTGAATAATTTCTTTTAATATTATCACAATATTAACAGTTTACTTCATTTTTTTTCCTACAGGGGTTTTCTTTCCCCTGATGTTCTGAAAATAATTTGACTGAACACGTAATCAACATTGTAACATAATAAAACCTTCAAGCCTACTTACCTTACTTCTGGTAAGGTGTTATTTGTTATTTTTCTATTAAAATTTAATTCATTGATAAAGTAATGTTAAAGTCCAGGGAAGATTTTCTCTGATCTTGAGTTAAATCTGTTAGCTTACAGCAAGTGATTATTTTCTTGTTTGTCTTAACAGGTGTTGATAGTCAGACTCTGACAGAATCTGAACCAGCGGTTAAAAGGCCTGGAGAATCCCACAGATTGACCTGTACAGCCTCTGGATTCACATTCAGCGGCTATTATATGAACTGGGTCAGACAGGTTCCTGGAAAAGGACTGGAGTGGGTTGCCTGGATTGATACTGGTGGTAGCAGCAAATACTACTCTCAGTCAGTCCAAGGCCGGTTTACCATCTCCAGAGACAACAGACAGCAGCAGGTGTATCTGCAAATGAACAGTCTGAAGACTGAAGATTCTGCTTTTTATTATTGTGCTCGAGAGCCACGGTGACTAGAGTTGGTTGAGCAGCTGTACAAATTCCTACAGGACACATCTTTGAGCTGGTAGAACATTGCAAAGCATTTTTTTATAGCACGTTTATTACCATACCATATGTTACATTACATATAATTTTTCATGTAATACAAGGTCTTGTAAACTGTTCCTGAGGAATATTATTACTGAACATTAAACAAATAGAAAAAAACACAAGAAGACTGAAATGAGATGAGCTGACTGTGGCTTCTTCCAAGTAATTTCAGGAAATCACCACCCACCCAAGAGCTGGGTCAAGTCACAAAATAGTCCAGAATTTCCGGTTAAGAACTCTTTATTGCCAGATAGTGGTGTGTGTGTGGTTTTGCTCTGAATTGGGCCTAATTGGCATGACCAACAGTAGCTAAAGTGAATGAGAGCAATATTTAGCAAAAAAGGGGGACATTATACACATGTCTTGTGTTTTTCTACAACTGCTCCTCTGTTTTCCATCGTTGTTTGCAAACCGATAAATCACAGTTAGCAGTCAGATAGCAGCACTGATGTCCGCATGAGATCGAACATCAGCATTAAATTCATTGCTCGGAAATAGCAGCCAACGTGCAGCGGTGTGTTTACAGCGAACAGCTGATGGAGCTACGCTAAATACTGGGGCCGGAGTTGTTGTTTTAAGTTTTCATCATCATCAATCAGAGCTGGGGCTGGTCCCCTCTTCTACAAAGACATTAGAGCAGGTAATAAAGCACGTTAAAAAAAAAGATGAGAGATAAGAGCTGCAGCTGATCTGCAGCTCTTGTCGGCTGGAAATGTTTTAATAACCTTTCAAACTGTCACAATTTTATTTTTGTGTTGCTTTCTCTTTGCTGACGGTATAAGAACTTTATGGTTTTATCCAGGTAGTGCGGGTGAACTGGGAACGTCTGGAGGAGGCCCCTGTCCGTGACATCTTCAACTCAAACCTCCGGCGGAGCTTTTCTGGCATCCATGTGGAGGTTGGGGACATTGAACATGAGTGGGCAATGTTCAAAACCTCTATTGCTGAAGCTGCAGCGGAAAGCTGTGGTCTCAAGGTCTTAGGTGCCTCAAGGGGCGGTGGACACCGGTGGTCAGGGAAGCCGTCCGACTGAAGAAGGAAGCCGTCCGACTGAAGAAGGAAGCCTTCCGGGATTTGTTGTCTCGGAGGACTCCAGAGGCGGTTGCAAGGTACCGACGGGCCTGAAGGACTGCAGCCTCTGCTGTGGCAGATGGAAAGCAGCGGGTGTGGGAGAAGTTCGGAGAAGACATGGAGAAGGACTTTCGGTCGGCACCAAAGTGTTTCTGGAGAACTGTCCACCATCTCAGGAGGGGGAAGCAGGGAACCGTCCGAGCTGTGTACAGTAAGGATGGGACCCTGTTGACCTCAAATGGGGAGGTAATTGGGCGGTGGAAGGAACACTTAAATCCTAAATCCGACTGACACGCCCTCTTTAGTAGAGGCAGAGTTCGAGGCTGATGGGGGATTCTCGTCAATTTCCCTGGTGGAAGTCACTGAGGTAGTCAAACAACTCCACAGTGGCAAAGCCCCAGGGATTGATGAGATCCGCCCATAAATGCTAAAAGCTTTGGCTGTGGAGGGGCTGTCTTGGATGACACGTCTCTTTAACATTACGTAGAAGTCGGGTACAGTGCCCAAGGAGTGGCAGACTGGGGTGGTGGTTCCCCTGTTCAAAAAGGGGGACCAGAGAGTGTGTGCCAATTACAGGGGTATCACACTTCTCAGCCTCCCCGGTAAAGTCTACTCCAAGGTGCTGGAACAGAGGGTTCGGCCAATTGTCGAACCTCAGATCGAAGAGGAACAATGCCGTTTGGGGGGCTTGGGATCTCGTCACTGCTTTTCGTGGATGATGTGGTCCTGATGGCATCATCGGTCCATGACCTTCAGCTCTCACTGGATCGGTTTGCAGCTGAGTGTGAAGCGGTTGGGATGAAGATTAGCACCTCTAAATCTGTGGCCATAGTTCTCAGCAGGAAACCGGTGGAGTGCCAACTCCAGGTAGGGAATGAGTCCTTACCCCAAGTGAAAGAGTTGAAGTACCTCGGGGTCTTGTTCACGAGTGAGGGGAGACTGGAGCAGGAGATTGGCAGGAGAATCGGAGCAGCAGGGGCAGTATTGCACTCGCTTTACCACACCGTTGTGGCGAAAAGAGAGCTGAACTGTAAGGCAAAGCTCTTGATCTACCGGTCGATTTTCGCTCCTACCCTCACCTATGGTCATGAAGGCTGGGTCATGACCAAAAGAACGAGATCACGGGTACAAGCGGCCGAAATGGGTTTCCTCAGGCGGGTGGCTGGTGTCTCCTTTAGAGATAGGGTGAGAAGCTCGGCCATCCGCGAGGAGCTCAGAGTAGAGCTGCTGCTCCTTTGCGTTGAAAGGAGCCAGTTGAGGTGGTTTGGGCATCTGGTAAGGATGCCTCCCGTCTCCCTAGGGAGGTGTTCCAGGCACGTCCAGCTGGGAGGAGGCCTCGGGGAAGACCCAGAACTAGGTGGAGAGATTATATCTCCACACTGGCCTGGAAACGCCTCGGGATTCCCCAGTCAGAGCTGGTTAATGTGGCTCGGGAAAGAGAAGTTTGGGGTTCCCTGCTGGAGCTGCTCCCCCCGCGACCCGATCCCGGATAAGCGGATGAAGATGGATGGATGGCTTATGGATAGTGGTTACTAAATAATGATGTGTGTGCATCGCTTTGAACGGCGTACAGGCCTACAGCCTGTCAGCTGGTTTTAGCCTAATCTTTGCAGGTCTTTAGACCACAGTGGAAATTCACACAACAAATGATTGAAGGAACCTTTTAGTTCCATGAAAAGAGATCTGGGGACTTAAAAGTCCCCTGTACTTTGGTGGAAACACCACTAAGAGGGGGAAGGAAAGTACCACTTTAAGATAGGGGGTGGAAGGTTCCAAGTGGTGATTATTCATTTAGCTAACGCGTTTATCCAAAGCGACCTACAATTGCTATAAATATATCAGAGGTCGCACGCCTCTGGAGCAACTAGGGGCTAAGTGTGTTGATCAGGTAGACATTGGTGGATGTGTCAGTGGGGAATAGAACCCGGGTTACTCACACTAAAGTCATGTGTCTTCTTTACCACCACCACCACCCCTTGTTCATGAAAGGCCAAAGACAGCACAACACTATGGTTGCTGAAATTAATCTACTGCAAAAAACAAACATTTGCATACATCTATACAAATTTAGATACATTATTGTCTGTAAATTATGTGGAATCTAAAGAGTGACAAAAAATGTTGCAGTTTCTTTCAGAAAATCACTAGAAGGCAGTTAGTGTCAACTTTCTAAAAGGAGACACTCAGATCTGCTGTTCTCATTGATCCTAACTGACACTTGAACCCTGGACTGAACTAAAGCTTAACATGTACACTGATTACTGTGATACCCTAAACAAAAGTCATGTGTTAACTTGATTCAGCACATTTTCAACAGAAAAGTACGACAGCATATTGAAGTGTTTTTTTTTTCAATCACAGAAAGTAAAATATAAATGCATGAACTATTTAATTTGTTTTCTAATATAGAAAAAAATGTTTTTTGCATTTAGTCACACACTTTTCAGTTCCTGAGCAGCTCTTTTCCTCTTGAAACGATGTCTTTGACATCTGCAAACGCTGAAATTATTCATCATCATCTTTTATGCAAACCTTCAAACCAGCAGCATCAGACTTAAGTTTTTATACCATCTACATGATCCCAGCTGCTGTCACTGTATTTCTGTTTGCAGCAATATTATTTTAATGAATATGTTTTCCATTATGCATGATTCATATTAATATTTACTAGAATAGGATAGTTATAATTAAATATGTGCAATGAAATTAAAATATATATAAAGCAGAGGTGATTTCCAGGCATGTTTTCACTCTGCAGATATAATAACAGTAAACAGACTCTTCTTTTGGCTCCTGTTAGACCAACATTGATGCTTCATGTGCTTGATTCTATGCAAACTCAGTGACCTTCCTTGTTACTCCTTTCCTTGCTATAAAAACTTCCCATCAGGCTGTCAGTGGAGTTCACAGCACCTCACTTTCAACATGAACCATGTTTTCTGTAGCTCTGCTGCTGCTGTTGGCAGCTGGATGTAAGTCTCTCTGGATTTGTCAAAGTCAGCAGTTCTTCTTTTGCAGTATAACTTGATCATTTGTTACAAAACATTTTCTTTTTTTAACAGGTGTGAAGTGTGAACAGTTGACACAGCCAGGTCAATGTCTGACCATCACCTGTCAGGTCTCTTATTCTGTTAGCAACTTCTGGACAGCTTGGATCAGACGGCCTGCAGGGAAAGGACTGGAGTGGATTGGGAGCGCATGTGTTGGATGCACTTCAAGCTACAAAGATTCACTAAAGAACAAGTACAGTATTGACTTAGAGTTCTCCAGAGTGACTCTGAACGGACAGAATGTGCAGCCTGAAGACACAGCTGTGTATTACTGTGCCAGAGATCCAAATTGAAAGACAACAACAGGAGTCATACAAAAACAACTACTATTTACCAGCACTACTGGGAACATTCAGTTGTCTCAGTCAATCCCTTTTTTTTTTTAACACTTCTGACCGTCAGTTATGAAAAATCTGAATAGTTACTGACTGAATACAGAGGTCTTCTATTTATCTAATTTGGCACAATGTTAAATTAATTTGCAAACTAAATGCATATTAACAAGTAAAATTCAAAAAATGTTGGGTTTTTTTTGTTTTGTTTTTTTTCCAATCTGTAGTATAAATATGATGAATCTGTATAATCCTAAACCAAACCCCAATAAGAGTTGGTTAAATGTTAAGTTTAATGGCTGACATTTAATCTAGATGCTTTATTTGTTACGGGGGGACATTAGCATGTCATAACAGCAAAGGAAGTACACATTATAAAGACTAGTGTAAAGGCAAATGTCAAACACACAAGCCTTTATAAGCACCTGCATGCTAAAAGTGTACAAACTTGAAACATTCATTAACTGATGCCAAAATCTACAGACTCTTCTAATGAAGCAACCAAGGTAATGATGTGTTTGCCAACGTATTACATAAATTGTACTGAAACATGAAATAGGGACTCTTAAAGGAACGATTCATGAAAATAAACATTGATTCTCCAGTTTCACAGTCAACAGTAACTGAGATCCAAGCCAAATCCAATTCCACACTGTGAGGAGGAGTCAATGCAAAACTCAGATGTCTTCCACCTCTACTTATCTGACTGCAGAGAGGATGACAGAGAACAGTGGACACACAGTTTAACATGATGGACTATAGGACAGGACTGCTGCTTTTAACTGTCTGCTGGGCAGGTGAAGATCTTCACATGTCTTAACTTAAGTTTTATTTGTTTCAGCATTTTATTTCACTTGATGTTTTAATATCCTCTTAACAGGTGTTGATGGTCAGACTCTGACAGAATCTGAACCAGTGGTTAAAAGGCCTGGAGAATCCCACAGATTGACCTGTACAGCCTCTGGATTCACATTCAGCAGCTACCACATGGCCTGGGTCAGGCAGGCTCCTGGAAAAGGACTGGAGTGGATTGCCTGGATATATCATGATGGTAGTAGCTACATCTACTACTCTCAGTCAGTTCAAGGCCGGTTTACCATCTCCAGAGACAACAGCAGACAGCAGGTGTATCTGCAGATGAACAGCCTGAAGACTGAAGATTCTGCTGTTTATTATTGTGCTCGAGACTCACAGTGACTGGAGTTGGTTGAGCAGCTGTACAAAAACCTACAGTACTCATATTACAAGCTGTTAGAGCCAAAGCATGAATTATTTTTTCTTAGTATTCATATTACTGTTGCAGTTTGTTTTATAAAATCACTAGAGGGCGGTCAGTGTCAAGTTTTTCTCTCCTCTGTCTCTAAAAGGAGACACTCAGATCTGGTGTTCTCAATGATCTTAACTGGCATTTGAACCCTGGACTGAACTAAAGCTTAACACTCCTGCTGCTCATGTACACTGGATATTACAATGAAGTGGTATTGATTCAGCACATTTTGAATAGTAAAGTTTGACTATGAAGTGTTTACCATCATCAGCTCTATCGGTCCATGTCAGTTCATCTCAGCAGACAAGAAGTAGATCTCAAGATGAACAGCAGGAAGCCTGAAGGAGCTGCTCCACTGGAGTCTGTAAACACTGAAACCATTAAATGTATTTTATGTAAACCAGAAAACTTAGATTTTCATTGTATTTACATGATCCTGGCTGTTACTGCATTTCTCTTGTTATTGCAATGCTGATTTTAATAAAGATGTTTAAATTATGAATGATTTATGTTAGTATTTATATGAAAAATAGCAATAATGATCTTGTCTTTGTTGCAATTACACAATAATATACATAATGGTATATTAAATTGTTATCAATACAATATATTTAGGATTAATAGTTTACAATAAAAGCAAAGTTACCAGAGTTTTCATTTCTGTAAATTCAGGGACATTCTCAAAACATTACAATAGAGGGTGTAATGAAATTTAAGCATCATACGTAAAGCAGAGGTGATTTCCAGGCAAGGGGCCCCAGATTCCTCTAAAGGCTGCATGCTTCCCTCTCACATTATATAATATCTTTTCGGGTGTGCAATAAGACACAAGCTCATTAATCCAATGTCTTACTGATGGTGAATTTTCAGATTTCCAGTTAATTAGAATACATTTCTTTACTGCAAGTAAGATAAAGTATTTCTTGTAGTAGTTCACTTTAATAGAGCTTGTGTCCCCCAGGATCCATTACATTCAATTTGACTTCCTATTATCCTTGAGGTTAATTCAATGACACGTTTCCAAAATTCTTCTATCATTGGGTACAAGATCACCATCGGTCACTTTTCATCTCTGACATTTAAAGCAATTTTGCTGTCAAGTTTATGTAACCTGTAGGGTGTGTAGTATGTCCTATGGAATATATTAAATTGAATTTGCCTGTGTT
>NC_060151.1:13566409-13609493 GCF_021292245.1 Micropterus dolomieu
CAGTCTGTCAAGCTCCTGAAGTTTGCAGACGACACCACCCTCATTGGGCTCATCTCTGGTGGGGATGAGTCTGCCTACAGGTGGGAGATCGACCATCTGGTGACCTGGTGCAGCCAGAACAGTCTGGAGCTCAACGCTCTGAAGACAGTGGAGATGGTCATAGACTTAAGGAAAAGCCCAGCTGCACCCTCCCCCATCATCCTGAGTGACTCCCCCGTCGCCACTGTGGACTCCTTCCACTTCCTGGGCACCATCATCTCCCAGGAGCTCAAGTGGGAGCTGAACATCACCTCCCTCACCAAGAAGGCCCAGCAGAGGATGTATTTCCTGCGGCAGCTAAAGAAGTTCAGCCTGCCAAAGACAATGATGAGTCCATCCTCACCATCTGGTACACTGCTGCCACTGCCAGGGACAAGGGCAGGCTGGAGCGTATCATTCGCTCTGCAGAGAAGGTGATTGGCTACAATCTTCCTTCTCTTCAGGACCTGTATGCCTCCAGAACTCTGAGGCGAGCAGGAAAGATTGCAGCTGACCCCTTCCGTTCCAGCCACAAACTGTTTCATAATACAATTGTCTCTGCACATGTACATATCACTTCATGTCATATCATGCACGAACCTGGCACATTGCACATATTTGTTGTTAATTGTAAATTGTTGTTGTTCCATTGTTGATTTTATTTTTTTTTATTTTTTTTTTTATTGTCAGTTGTATAATTTTTCTCTGTTCTTCTGTTATTCTTATATAACTTGCATTTGTTTATTACATATTTATATATTTCTATATATATATATATGTCAGCTGTATGTCTGTCTGCGTGTAGCACCTTAACACCAAAGCAAATTCCTTGTATGTGTAAAACACTACTTGGCGATAAAGCTCCTTCTGATTCTGATTCCTTTATTTTATTTCATGTTGTGTTTATATTTTTGTATGTTGTAAGTGTTATTTTCTATATTTAACATTACATGTACTTTTTATAATAATGTATATGTTTAAGTTCCTGAAAACCTTTCCTGAGAAATATGATTAGTCAACAATAAACACAATAAAGATTACTTGTTCATAAAAGGTCAAAAAACAGCACAAGATATATTTTACATTACTTTTTTGGAATAATGCATAAAGTCCAAAGATCACTTGTTCATAAAAAGGCAGCACAACAACCTTGTTGTTGAAATTAGGCTACTGCTAAACTATACATTTTTACTAATTAAGACACAATACTGTGCAAATGATGTGGAATCTAAAGTGAGTCATAAAAAGTGTGAAAAATAATGTTGCAGTTTCTTTTATAAAATCA
This sequence comes from Micropterus dolomieu, assembly GCF_021292245.1. Taxonomy (NCBI): domain Eukaryota; kingdom Metazoa; phylum Chordata; class Actinopteri; order Centrarchiformes; family Centrarchidae; genus Micropterus; species Micropterus dolomieu. The sequence continues at coordinate 13,567,713 of NC_060151.1, forward strand.
CTGTTGGTCAGTGTCAAGTTTCTCTCTCCTCTGTTTCTAAAAGGAGACACTCAGATCTGGTGTTCTTATTGATCTTAACTGACTGACAATTGAACCCTGGACTGAACTAAAGCTTAACGCTCCTGCTGCTCATGTACACTGGATACTGAGATAGTTGATACTTTTCTACTCTAAACAAAAGTCATGTATTAACTTGATTTAGCACATTGTAAAGTTTGACTATAAGGTGTTTACCATCAGCAGTGACTGCAGCTCCATCTGTCAGTGTCAGCTCATCTCAGCAGACAGGAGATAGATCTCAAGATGAACAGGAAGCCTGAAGGAGCTGCTCCACTAGAGTCTGCGAAGACTGATGTATTTTATCCAAACCTGCAAACCAGCAGCAAACTTACGTTTTGCATAGTATTTACATGATCCTAGCTGCTGATATACTGCTGATATTAATGGATATGTTTTCCATTATCCATGATTCATTTTAATATTTACATTAATAATGATCCTTATCATTGTTGCAATCAAAATACAATAATTTAAATAATGGTTTAATATTAAATTGTTGTTAATCACAAAAAGAGTAGTCTAGACTGCTCTATATGAAAAACACAATGAGATAATTGTTGTGAATTACCGTTACATACTGTAAGTATATTAAAACTGAATTGAATACATTTAGACAATAATGGTTTAACTAAAAGCAAACTTAACAGTTGTAAATTTTTGTAAATGCAGGAATATTTTCAAAATGTTACAATTGAGTCTGTAATTAAATTAAATATATATAAAAAATTAAATAAAGCAGAGGTGATTTCCAGGCATGTTTTCACTCTGAGGCAGAATGGATCACATTCTGATAGCGAAACGAGTCATTTCGCTCGGGTTGTGACGATCAAATATATTGATTCACTGTGTTACAGCCGCTGTTTTGGCTGCTAGTAAAAGTTACTTCAAAGCGCGGGGTACTTCCGGTCGGCTTGGAGGCATTGCGAGGCTACCCAGCCAACCAATCACAGTGCTTATGGTCCGCGACGTGTAGTTACATTTTTGAGGAGGTGCACGTCAGGCGACGGCATGGCCTCTGCGTAGCCCCGTCGCCTACGCCGTCACCTGCGCTGTAGATTCGACGCACAAGTATAAATTACACTTAACCTTTTAACACTTAGGGACTCTAATCCTTCTTTAGATACAGTCATCGCTGTAAATGCAGAATGTCCGCGCTACAAACTCTGGTAGAAGCGGTTGACAGTGGCCCTGTCAACAAGTTACTTAGGGACTCTAACCCTTCTTTGGATACAGTCGTCGCTGTAAATCCAGATTGTCCACGCTACAAACTCTGGTAAAAGCGGTTGACAGCGGCCCTGTCAACAAGTTAACAGCAGAGAAAACAGGGACTCTAATCCTGTAAGTTATAAATCTGCTAGTTAAAGGCAGTGGTAAAAAGAAAAGTCTTCAGTCTTGATTTAAAAGAACTGAGAGTTTCAGCAGATCTGTAGTTTTCTGGGAGTTTGTTCCAGATATATGGAGCATAAAAACACTGCTAGTTTTGACTCTGGGGACAGAAAGCAGACCTGTCCCAGATGACCTGAGAGATCTGGATGGTTCATAACGAAGTAGAAATGTATTTTGGCTAAACGCTTCAGTGCTTTATAAACCAACAGCAGCATTTTGAAATCAATTCTTTGACATACAGGAAGCCAGTGTAAAGACCTCAGAACTGGAGTGATGTGATCCACTTTTGGTCTTAGTGAGGACTCGAGCAGCACGAGCGTTCTGAATCAGCTGCAGCTGTCTGATCAATTTCTTAGGGAGCCCTGTAAAGACACCATTACAGTAGTCGAGACGACTGAAGATAAATGCATGAATACGTTTTTCCAGGTCCTGCTGAGACATAAGTCCTTTAATTCTTGAGATAGTCTTCAGGTGATGGTAGGCTGACTTTGTACTTGTCTGGCTGCTTAAATTCAGGTTTGAGTCCATGACTACACCAAGATTTCTGGCTTGGTTTGTGGTTTTTAACATTACAGATTGAAGCTGAGCACCGACTTTTAATTGTTCTTCCTTGGTTCCAAAAACAATAACTTCAGTTTTATCTTTGTTTAATTGAAGAAAATTCTGGCACTTCCAATTGTTAATTTGTTCAATATAGTTACTCAGCGCTTGTATGGGATCATAGTCCCCTTCTGATATGGTTATGTATATCTGTATGTCATCTGCATAATTATGGTAACATTTTGTTGTTTTTCATAATCTGAGCCAGTGGAAGCATGTCGATGTTAAACAGAAGAGGCCCCAGAATGGAGCCTTGGGGAACTCCATGTCATTTTTCTTAGATCAGATGTGTAATTACCTATAGACACAAAGTAGTCCCTGTCCTTTAAGTAGGATTAAACCAGTTTAGTACTGTGCCAGAAAGTCCCACCCAGTTTTCAAGTCTGTCAAGTAATATGTTGTGGTCGACCGTGTGAAAGCAGCACTGAGATCCACTAACACAAAGACTGAAATTTTGCCACTGTCATTGTTCAAATGGATGTCACTGAAGACCTTAACAAGAGCCGTCTCAGTGGTGTTTTGGTGTCAAAAAAGCAATAAGTTGTTGAAAAACAGCTTTTTCAATGATTTTACTTAAAAACGGCAGATTTGATATGGGCCTGTAACTGTGTGAGTGGCTTAATGACTGCAGTTTTCAGGGCCTGTGGGAAAAAACTGAGAAGAGAGACATGTTGACAATTTGTAGTTCTGAGGCCATCATATAGAAGCATTTTTGAAAAAACCTGTTGGCGGAATATCAAGTATATGACTGTTCCAGCAACACAGTGACTCTAAACGGACAGAATGTGCAGCCTGAAGACACTGCTGTGTATTACTGTGCCAAAGATCCACAATAACACAAACCATCAGTAGACCTGAACAAAAACCCCTCAGTGCCTGAACACTTGTAACATAAAGCCACCAGAGGAGGAGCCCTCAGACCACTAATGACTTTAACACCAGTTCACTGTTACAGAGACAAACAGATTAATTATCAGCGAAAAAGGAGAAGGAATATAACATGGTTTAGTATAATGTACAATAATAATATAAAACACAGTGGAGGCTTTTTTCCAAAATGTGTCTTCTCTGTTTGACTCACAGTATTCATGTAACAGCATTTCTTCAGCTCACAACTGTGTTTTAAAAAGTTCTTCACCTAACAGAACCTATTTGAATAAAATGTAAAATATGAACTACTTTTTAATAATAATCAAATGATTCTTTTTTGCGTGTGTGTGTCAGATTTTTCTTCCCTATCTTATGAAAATCAGTTTGTGGACCTGAAGCAAGATTAAGATGAAGAACATAATGTAATCTTTTGGTAAGGTCAAGTTTTTGTGTCATGAAGATTCAGTTGTGAATATGTACGTGTGTTAATGTAGTTTTGTTTTTAAAAAAAACCCAAATAAGTAGCAACACTTCATAATACTCTATAGGAAAGCAGCAAATGCATATGCATGGAAATAGTGACTGTGAATAACTCTTGAAACTGAAGACAGTTAGCTGTGCGTAATAAAACTAAAACGTGTTACTGGAATAATCAGTGAAAAGACACACATATTTCAACAGTTGTGTGGTCTGTTGTGAACGTGAAGACATTAGTCTGGGCTAACATTAGATTCCCAGGCTGGAATTATTATCCCAGTACGGCCCTGTGGAACAGAAATATGCTTGTTGAGTGTTAATTTGACGTTTATGTTAATATTTTACAAGCAATAATATACTGTACACTCACCAAACACTATAGATCAGCTCTCTCATCCCTGTGAGGAGGAGTCAATGCAAATCTCAGATGTCTTCCACCTCTGCTTATCTGACTGCAGAAAGGAAGACAGAGAACAGTTGACACACAGTTTACCATCTCCAGAGATAACAGCAGACAGCAGCTGTATCTGCACATGAACGGTCTGAAGACTGAAGATTCTGCTGTTTATTATTGTGCTTGAGACTCAGAGACTTGAACAGCTGTACAAAATCCTACAGGACTCATCTTTACTGAATTTATCACATATGACTAAAATCATTACTTCAAGTAGTCCAAGAAAATGATTCAGTACAGTTACACCGAACACTTTCTGAGAAACACATGTTTGATTAGAAAAAATATTTCTAAGCAGAGAATGTAGAAATCATATTACTAAATCTGCATCTTGCTTGTTCCACAGAGCTTCAATAAAACAACTCCTCATAGAAGAAGTAGCTGAACAATAAACAGCATTTATAGTTCAGTGGTTTCAAACGTCTAATCTTAGATTGATCATGATACATAAGAGCCCTTTCATATACATCATTTGACAGACAAACCAGCAGACCTTTTCATGTGCTGTTAGATTTTTGCACATCGTCACGCAGGTTTCAGTTTCTAAATATTTCCTTTTTTTGAGAACTGAAACCTTTTAATGTCTAAAATCCAACCAACTACGGTATTAGTATTAGATTATCTTGCTTTCACCTCACTTGTTTTTACAGCAACAAAATAAAATAAACACAAACATTTAAATTAATAAATCAATTATAATCTTTCAATTATAACCAGATCACTTAATACACTGTTTGTTACCACATTCCTTCATTTTTATGATTCAATAATCTTTTTTCAAGTTATAAAAAAGTATATGTTCTGTCTGAAAATGTCTGTTTTCTGATATTTTATCCAACATGGGTGGCAATCAGCTACAAAAAAACATGAATATAAAAAAAATAACACAATAAATCTAAAGTGCCTGTGCATGAGCCCCTCCCTCCCCGTGACATCCTGATGCAAATCTTCAGTCTGTGCAGTGTACTTCTGTCCTACTGACTGCTCTTGTACTTTGTGTGGAGCATCAGAGGTCACATCTCCAGCCTCAGGATGATCAACACACTCACTCTTCTGCTGGTTGCACTCTCTCTGCCCTGTGAGTTCTGCTTCCTGCTGTTTTATCTTTTATCAGAAAACATCGACTGATGGTCAGTCAGTGATCCCAGAAAACTTCCCAGATGACTGTTTCACTTTCTTCTGTGGTTCCTCTCTCGTTTCATCTCATCAGGTTGTACAGGTCAGAGTATGGAGTCCATTCCTTCCAGTTCAGTAGTGAAAAAGCCTGGGGAGACTCTCAGTCTCTCCTGCAGAGGATCTGGCTTCACATTTACCTGTTGTGCTATGCACTGGATAAGACAACCTGCAGGAAAAGCACTGGAATGATAGGGAGAGGCTACTCCGATGCCAGCAGTAACTCTTATGCCAGCAGTGTGCAAGGAAGAATAGAAGTCAGTAGAGATGATAGCAACAGCATGGTGTCTCTGAGACAGTCCAACTTAAAGCCAGAGGACTCTGCTGTGTATTACTGTGCCAAAGACACACACTGGTTAAAGGAAGCAGAGAGGCTTTACAAAAACTCCTTTGTTTACAAAGACCTACAGGTGGCAGTAGAAGATATGAAGTCAGATGACATTGACTCTAAGAACACGCAGGTGCACACTATGAAAGCAACAGCTTCTGTTGTGGTTTCTGACTTCCTTTTTTGTATAGTTTCAATCAACATGCAACGGTCAATAGGCACTGAGGGTCAAATACAGACAGTCAGAGGTTAAAAGGACTGGAGAATCCCACAGACTGACCTGCACATATTCAGGGTTTGGCCATTAGAATGCTTGGATCAAACAGGCTGCTGGAAAGGGACTGGAGTGATTTACAACTATCAGCTGGAGTAGTAGCAACAAATAATAGGCTACTCTCAGTCAGTCTAGGGAAGGTTTCTCCAGAGATAACAGCAAATAGCAGCTGTATTTAGTTTTATTCAAGACCACCCAAGCTGAGACAAAGTCATGACCAAGACCAGAGAGTATCGAGACTGAGACAAGACCAAGACGCTGAGGGGTTGAGAGCAGAGCCAGACTGTCCTATACGCTCACTTCTCATGTTGTGTAAGGCCTTGCATATTAAGCAGGGCCCCGCACTCTATTGTCAAATATGAAACCTGGTGTCAATGTTTACAATTTAAAGAAAGGATGAAGAGGTAACCATGCTTCTGAGCACGATAAGAGAAAAACTCAATGAAAGTGAACTGCAGCAACAGCAGTCAGGTAAACTGTTCTCTCCTCTCAAACTTAGATGTCAGCATATATCAGTCATGTTGGTTAATGTGCAGCTGCAGTGAATCTCTTGTCTGTCTTGCTAACCGAGCTGGTCAGCGCATCTCTCGATCTGTCTGGGTTGTGGTTGTTTGCCAGACTTTGTCTCTGAACAATGTTAGAGTGAAACACAACTATATATTACATTTGATAAACGGCGACGCACAACAGTGTTTAAACTGTTGCTCAGAAAATATAACTGCATCGCACTTGAACATGCGTTCATACGAACATGTACAAAATTAAACTTGCGCATTCTGGCAGCAACATCTGTGTCGACCTATACAATCTATGGTGCCGACCAATCCAGACAATACACGTATGTGATGGCACTCCTCATGGGCGCACATAATTTTATAAACTAGACAGTATGTGTCTCTCAGTCAAGGTGTAGTTACAAATCTGAACTAATGGCAGACAGGGTAATATGGATGCACATATAGTAAATAATAATCGATATAGTCAAATCATAGTATAAATAGTATTTATCCCTTTAAAATGTATTAAAGAAAACTTTGGGAGCCAGTTTGAATGGACCTGATGCAGCTGATAACGTTAGTAACTTGCAAGTAGCCTATTGTTATTTATAATTTACAGGGGCTATACTGCAGTTTGTCAGTAGAGTAGATGCTGGATCATCAGCCAGTACAAGCACAGTTATGAGCACAGACCCAGTACAGACGAAATGCAGGCAGCCTCAGCATTATGTGCTAAATGAGCACAGCCAGAGATGTAAAGCTAACATTAGATACGAGCAGCTCAGACACTAATGAAACAGTTGCTGCCAACAAATGAGCCAGCAGATTGGCCGCCAGTCTTAACAGGCTTTATGAAGACTCAGTTAGTGTGCAGAGGTCCATTCAAACCAGCACTGGATTTTTCTAGAAGAGGTTTCCATTCAGGCCTGTTATGGAGACAGTCTGTTTTTAAGGAGGAAGGATTGTAGCGAGAGCACTGCAGTGTCATGTATGACTGCAGCAAATTGTTTACACAGCTCACGAACACCCAACATTAAACACTAAGAGCTGAAATCAATTTAATCTACTTTACCATGTTTTACCATCTACCTAACCTACCAAGCGTTGGGTTTGCTGTTTGACTCTTGTCTTCTATATTTGATCCTTCATATTTAATGCAACTATGTGTTCAAACTCAAAATTAGCACTCAGTGCCTATGGCCATGCATGGCAACCTGTTTAATATGCACATTTTTCATAGAAGTGGAGGTGCATTACTGGCTTGACTCTCTGCTGTCACATCTCTAGGCTTGCTCTTTCACCCAAATGAGGAAGCGGTACCACAGCACATAACTTTAATGTCAGGAGCTGTATGCAGCTGACATTAGCTAAGGGTGATGTAACTTAACTTACACAGTAGCTACATAGCTGCCTGTGGACTGTCTCGTCATTGTTTATCCCAATCAAAAATGTAACTTACGAATAAGTTGTCACGAGATGCCTTGTCCCCTCAGTCACTCACAAAGTTAACACTGCATTACCTATTTTCCTCAATATGTCAACTAAATTAGGTAGCTTGTGCACCTAGCTGGGTGGCAAATAGCAGGCAAGCAACTGAAACTAGTGCCCTGAGACATACAGTATATACATAGGTAAGCTTGCTAGCTTTGTTAAGTCACTTCATGTTTTCTTTCTAAGTGGCAATAAAAGGCTCCAGCCGTCTCCGTTGCACAGCCGGATTTACAGACTGCTGCGTGTTTTCTTCTGGACATTGTTTTTCAGATTAATTCCTTAGAGTTTAGGAATCCACATTTTGTTGCTAAGATTATTCTGATTTATCCTTCTTCTCTCAGACCGCCACAGCTTCTCCTGTCTCCTGTATTTGCTTTCTACAAGTGCATGTGAAGGGGGTGACAACAAAAAATTTAATTTAGTAATAAACCTTTAGTTGTTGCATTTAAAGTCTAACATTCAATCTAAGTTAAAATGTTAACAAATAAATCAGACAATACGCAGCTCGAGAGCAACAGTGACATTAGAAGGAAAAATGCTTTTACAAAAGCTCCAAACTTTGCTTTCTGCATTTCAAATTGATCAAAATTAACTTCAACATCAAAAACACACTCAGAGAAACAAAGTCTCAATGAATCTGCTTCATTCAGACAGGTTTTTGTACAGCTTGGTGTTCTCATACATGTAATTACAGCAAACTCAGATCATGAAGTGATATTTTGATTTGAACATAAATGTGAAGGTGTTTGTCTCACTTGTCTGAGTTGTGTTAGAAGTTCTGTGAAGAATAAAAAAAGTAATTTAATATGTCGTTTGTAATAATACATATATTTTCTTTCACAGGTGAGAATCTCGGAATAGAGCCGCTGCTCCTTTACGTCGAAAGGAGCCAGTTGAGGTGGTTCAGGCATCAGGCATCTGGGAAGGATGCCACCTGGGTGCCTCCCTAGGGAGGTGTTCCATGCCCGTCCAGCTGGGAGCAGGCCTCAGGCAAAACTCAGGTCTTGGTGGAAATATTATATATATATATATTATATATCCACACTGGCCTGGGAACACCTCCAGATCTCCCACTCACTGCTCATTAATGTCGCTCTGTCATTGTAAAGGCCCATTCAAACTCCTGCGTAGAGCCTACGTGCGTACCGACGCCGTAAGCTACGCACGTAGCCGTGCATTTATACTTAGGTGCGTAGGTGTGTCTATCATTCTGCAATTACACCCCTGTTACGACCCTAAGGGTCATGTGCTTGGGTTGGGGTGTGTCTTCCCTCTCTCTCTCTCTCTCTCTCTCTCTCTCAGGTAGTGCCCCCCCCCCCATGCTCCAGCTGCATGAGTGAGTGGCAGCAGGTGTGCCTGATCACCACTCAGTGCTGGAGGATAAGAAGGCTTGGGGTTTTTTCACAGCATGGTCTGTTTTCCCTTTCTACCTGTTGCACCACACAGCAGATCACCATCTGTGCGCAGACCACTGCCAACCCGTCAGCCCTTCGGACAGGGGCAGCCCATGCAACCAGTGGGTTGAACACCAGCCTAGAGCGTCTGTGAGTCCAGAATAGTTTCTGGTTACCTCCTCAGTGGAGAGAGGACTTTAGTGAGTTTATTTAGTGTTAGACATTGCTCCCTGAGCTACTTACCCGGTGCTTATTGTTGTCTTACCTTATTGGCTCGCTATCTCCTTTCGAGAGAGTAGTTTTGAGTTGGCTTTCCTTTGTCAGTATTGAATAAATATACTTTAGTTTGTACACAATCCTGACTTCCTGTCCTCTTTTGCCCTGGTTTTTATTTCAATTATTGTTGCTCCTCCTCCCCCTGGACTTACCATCTGGAGGAACGTAACAACCCCCAAAAGCTAGTTGGCAGTAGCGCTACAGCGTCCACTGTGTAGACTTTTGGCGACCGAACAGACTAACTTCCGGTTTAGCGCTTCGCTAATGAAAATGGGGGTAGAATTGTAAATATGCGGCTGGTGTAACCTTTTCAAATGTTACCAACTGAATGGATCACATTCTGATAGCGAAACGAGTCATTTCGCTCGGGTTGTGACAGTCAAATATATTGATTCACTGTGTTACAGCTACCGTTTTGGCCGCTAGTAAATGTTACTTCAAAGCGCGGAGTACTTCCGGTCGGCTCGGAGGCATTGCGAGGCTACCCAGCTGAACTATCACAGAGCTTATGGTCTGCGTCGACTTGACGTGTAGTTACATTTTTGAGGAGGTGCAGGTCAGGGAACGGCATAGCCTCTGCGAAGCCCTGTCGCCTACGCCGTCGATTTGACGTAGAAGTATAAATTGCACTTTAGGAGACTCTTATGTCTGCTGATCTTGTTGATCTTAACTGACACTCAAAGCTTGGACTGAATTTGACTTTTATACTCACATCACAACACTATTAAAACATTTTAAATGCTGGATCAGCAGTGACTGCAGCGTTGTGTGTTCATTTCATTTTAGTTCCCCATCTCAAATAGATTTCATGATAAACAGCTTGAACGAGTTGCTGTTCTTTCTTGTGCGAGATATTGAGATGAAAACTGAATGAATAAATGATTCTGAAAAAAGACAAACTCTCACTTCCTGGGCTCTTAAAGGAAAGCAATTCCTTCTTTCCTTCCTTCCAACACTGATCTCTGATACATTTACCATTAAATGATGAACTAACATTGAAACACACCTCATCAATACAAATATGTCATTGTGTTGGGACAGTAACACCTGCATTTATGAGAACTTTGCTGTAATTACAACAAAATATGTTTTAACTTTTAAAACATATTTTTACAATAAATCATATCATGGCAGACTATACTATTTTTTTTTAACTGCATTGGAAAGTCTGGGCATTCATCCAACTTTGTCATCAGGTTTCAAATCCAAATTAAATTCTTGTAAAAATATTAATTGTCACACACATACAAACCAGACACACAGGTGTGCTGAAAAAAATTTTTTTTCAACAATGGACAGCTCATAAGTGCTTTCAAAAATGTGTTCTTTAAATAAAAAACAGATTCTCACACTAGACAGGTCAATCGAGAAGAAACATTGTTGTTCAGCTTCAACATCAACATGTTCTCTGCAGCTCTGATACTGCTGCTGGCAGCTGGATCCTGTGAGGAGCTTTCAGTGGATTCACACTAATAAACACATTAGAAACACTGAATAGTCAGATGAATGATGGAGTCAACAGTATTGATCTCATCCAGCCAGACACGATGGTTGTGCAGCCTGGACAGTCTTTGACCATCACCTGTCAGGTCTCTGGTTATTCTTTGACTGATAGCAGCTATGCAACATGTTGGATCAGACAGTGTGAAGGAAAACCAATGGACTGGATTTTACACATGTGGGGAGGAGGTAGCCTTATTCAAAATAATGCTCTGAAGAACAAGTTCAGCTACAGCAGAGACACTTCTGCTGGAACAGTATCTATAAAAGGAAGTAATCTGCAGCCTGACGACACAAACCACCAACAGAACTGCCCAAATACTCAGCAACCTGTGAGAGACAACGTCCTACACATGTTAACAAGACAGGCACAGTAACTTTGTGGAAAAAGTTTACTTTCAAAATATATTTTACATGTATATTAAATATGTATACATAAATTATATATATTTTTAATAGTTGTGTTCTGTCTTCTTGTATGTTGATGCTTAGAGAATATGAAAAAGACTTTTGTTTTTTTTATGTGCAAAGCGATGGACGATACAGTCCTTTGTGTTTGCTCTTTTGTTTGCTTTTCCTTTTGTTTGATGATTATGTTTTACATTATCCATGATTTGTGTTATTTATTTATTTATTTTTAAAACCTGTCCTGCCCAGCAGCCTGGTATAGAGTATGATGAGCTGGATACCATATTGTGCCAGACAGATTTTACTTTAACAAGACAGTATTAATATACTACTTTGTCTGCTTTATTATTTATTTAATTATGTATTGATTCACCGGGCCAGACAGGGGGGCAGACACGGGGATGGGGGGGCACAAACAGACAGCACAGAGAAAGGACAAGACCTGCAAGAGAAGGGGGATGGAAGGTGGGGACAACAGGGAAAAGCAGAGGGAAACACCAATTGCAGAAAGCAACGAAACCTGCAATAGAACAGAGAGGGGGGCTTGGGGAGGAGAAAAATAACAACAAACAAACAAAAACAAAACAAACAATAAAAATAATAATAATAGTAAACGACAACCAGCCGAACAGCAGCAATAAACAGCTGACATAGTGAGACAACTAAGAGAAAAATGAAAACAAGAAACAGTCATGCACAATAAAGAAGCAACACAGCACAGCAACGAGAGCTGGAATAATAACAATTAATTTAAATAAGTAACAGAAAGAAAAGCTGTTAGGAGTGTGATTTTGTGTTCATGTCTTTTCTGTTTTAGTCTGTTTTTGGATTCTGTGTTCTTATGGTTTTATTTTGATCTTGTCATGTTTTTGGGTTTTGTGAACTTTACTTCCTGTTTTATTTTGGTAATCTTCTGTACCTGTTGTCCTTGTTTAGCTTTGTTTGATTACCTGATGAATCTCAGCTGTGCTTCCCTCCCTGCTCGTTTACCTGTGTATATTGTCCTCAGTTGTCTTCAGTCTTTGTATTGTTTGCATCGTCTATCTTGGGTGTTTTCCCGTGCTCTGCGTTTTTGGATCTTCGGACGGTTCTTTGTTCCTTGTTTTTCGGGTTACGTTTCTGTTGGAGTTACCTTTAGTTTGGACTCTTGCCGCGAGCTCCCGTGGAAGCCCGTTTGAGTTAAGGTTTGAGTCAATAAACCAGGAAGTAGGCAGGTCTTCATTCCCCAGGGACACAGCCTACTTGGTAGAGGTGAGACAGGGAAAAGAGGAAACACAAGGGTGACAGCGACAGCCGTGACACATGACAAAAGCATCAGGAATAATTCTACCAGGGACAACCTAAATTTGTTTGTGTCTATGTGTGAGACTGTGTGTATCTGTATGCGTGTGGGTCCGCAAGACGCCTAACCCGCGGAAGAGTAGCGCCCGGACCAACCGAGGCGCGCACACAACATAGACCAGTGCCCCCCCCCCACACAGCACCCCACTGCCGCGCAGCGAACAACCAAAATGCCTAAATGCCACGCAATCATCAACATCAATGCACAAGTGACGAGCTCAACATGCACACTGCGCGAGCACGGCAACACCCAATGCCCAGCAGCCCCCCACGAATCTCGTGTGCGAGGTCGGACAAACGAGAGAGAGCGATCGGCAGAACACGACGGCGAAAGCCAGCAGAGAGAAACACCAGCAGCAAGTCCCAGCCCGGCAGCAAATGTGCCGCCGTGCACGCGCCAATAAAAGTCCGCTGTTCCGCCAACCACCGGAAAAACTAAGGCTCCTCACGCCAGCTGACATCCCCCATGCACAGCACACCCCCAGGCCGCCGTGCAACACCAGCCAAACCAGCAACAAACCAGCGGCAAAATCAACTAGCTCAGCTGCATGTCACCACCAACCCACCCACCCGTCAAGGGCCGAGAACTCCAGGCACAAGCCCAGAATAAACCGGACCACAGCCCTGCCCCGCACCCACACTGCACATCCCGAAAACTAACTGTATACTTCTGTATCCAGATTTGTGTTATCTTTAATCCCATCAGTCACAATAGTGACCGTAAAAAACGTTTTCATTTATAAGGTTTTAAAAATGTTATCAATACATTTTAAGCAAATACTGAAATAATAGAGGGTCTCAATGAAACATGTGCAGTATCACATGTTTAGTCTAAACTATCACATGACCAGAGCTGTTTACTTCCTGGTTGCATCATGAGAAAAGGATGGCTGCATCAAACCTCCCAAACAAAAGGTTAGTAAAGTATGTTAACTAGATAGGATGGAGAGTTTTGGTCTGCATTATCTTTAAGGTGTCTAGTATTAATATATGCATTTGCATTTACTGAACTTTCTTCAATGTGGTCATAGAATGAGTAAACATTTTGTCGGCAGCGGTGGGATAACATGGGGAAGGTATCCACGTTAACAGTTCTTGTTGTACTATCTGCTTGGTTTTTTACTTTTAGTTTTACTTTGAGTCAAGTTCTGGGTATGTTGGCTCTAGGTGACCACCCAGACAAGGCATGATATATAAAAACAAAATCCCCCTCTCCCCCCTCGTGGGGTGGTATGTGTCACCCTGAAGCTCGGGTCCTCTACCAGAGGCCTGAGAGTTATTCCTAGGACTGCATGTTGTACCTGGAATCTGTTGGAGCCAGTCTCCCTGTTTGAAGGTCATAGTCCTTCTTCTGGTGGTACATGCCGTGCAGCGGATTGTTTCTCCATGATGGTTTATTCTCCTCCTTCTTATCATCCTCGGGTTTCTGCTGCCTGAGGTATTCACTTCATCTTTCATCTTTGGGGGCTATCTTCCTGATGTACTCCTGGATCTTTGTTGTTTCATCCTGGACAGTGGTAGCCCTCGGCCTCCCTCACTCCCCCTAGTAAACAGTCTCAGGGTGCTGGATTCGGAGTGAAACCCTCCATGCATTGTGATGAGCTTCCTTGTCTTGCTGTCAGTGGCCTCTTTCTCCCCTTATGGCCAGTTTATTATATCAGCGGGGTATGTGATGTGTCGATGACTCAGATCTTGTTCTTCCCATTCAGCTGACTTTTCAGGTCCTGCCTTACTCTGTGTAGGTATTTGGCTGTGGCTGACTTCCTTGCTGCCTCCTAATGGTTCCTGTTTGCCTGGGGGAAGGTCCTGAACAGAGCCGGCGGCAGAAACAAATCAGTGGACGGGCATTTAATATTCTTGGGGGGGCCTAATTATGACATGCAATAATTTTTTCTATAGGACAACCAACTATTGCTACAAAAGTTTCACAGCGATTTCAATATCCTAACTACAATTAGTCTATTGCCCAATCATATTTTGGCTACTGAAAATATGTCATGTTACAGTTATAGCCTTTGTCTGCATTGTTTCGTGAACACAGTATTTTATAAGCCAACGTCCTATAATATAAAGCCTAATAGTCACAAATCTCAAGTTAAGTATTAAATCATCAACCATGCATAATCAACTACGACACACATATAGCATATCAGTGTCAAATGCACAATGCACACCACCGCTGGTGCAACTTAAGTAGAGTAATAAAAACAACTTGCCTACTCACGTTCTTAATACAGCTGAAGTCGACGTTTTTGGGAGTGGAATCTCCTCATGAGGTTCTCTTTCCAGTCGTTTCTGAATCTCCTGGTAAAGTCCTTCTCGAAGGCAAGTTGGATGAGATGGGCTTTCCGTTTGTGAAGCATGCTCCGCCGGTGTTCAGAATAAATGTTTTGAGTGTGGAAAATTAATTTTCGCACATAGCTGTCGATGCGCTCAGTGTCACAGCATTTGTCATGGCAGTAAGCACACTGGGCATTGCTTGCAGGGCACCGCTGAATTTGGTTAACATGTTGCTCAGTGTCCATTTTCCATCATCCGGAGGAAGTTCACTTTCACAGAGTTTGTTGTAAAGGAACTGGCGGCCCACGATAAACTGTGATTCAACAAGTTCAGCACCTCCAGTAGAGGTTTTACCCTAACTCTATCCATAAAGTTCTCTCTGTCGGCCTCCTGGTCCAAGGCAGCCAGCGCACCAATGAGATGCCTGTTACGCTCACCAAAACGCGCACATAGCTTTCCATCCACAACACTATAAAACAACTTCTCCAGTTCAGATTTTTCATTTGTTTTGTTTTGTCCAACACTTTCCTCCACTACAAAATCCCGTAGATTCTGGTTCAAGACATGCTTTCTCTTTCTTGGTCCAGTTGTTGTTGTCATGTCGTCATTGGCCGCTGGTACAGATGTGTTCCATAACGCACAAAATTCTGTCTCATTGCGAAGTTGTCCAATGCATTCCGACGCACTGTTAACGAGTGTTACAGCAGTATACAAGTCCATGTTCCCGGCTTGTAGCATGCGGTTTGCTGGCTCCAACAGGGCTAAAACTCTCCGGATCAGGTTAGCTATGAAATTGAAGTTCAGCTGCGTAACTGCGCGAAGGAGACCCACGGCTTGGATGCGCACTTCTGCTCCAAGGGCCCTTGAACTCTCCACTTCAGTGAGTACTGTTAAAATATCATCAAAATTGTCAATGATTATAGACACTGTCGCCAAATGACCTGCCCACCGCTGATCCAACAGGCGTTTTAAAGTTTGGCCTTTGTAGTGAATTTAACTGTTTTCTAAAGAATTTGTAGAGCAGATTACAAATATGGAAAACTTCCTCAACTGCCTTCTCGACTGACATGGCACGAACAATAACCAAATGAAGCTGGTGATTGAAGCAGTGCAGGTATGGGATATCACAGCCAAGTTTATCCTTGAGTAGTTTCTGCACTCCTCCATTTTTCCCTGACATAAGGGATGCACCATCATAAACCTGGCTTAATATCTTGTCAGTGCTGAGTCCGATTTTTCTCAACTCATCAGTTATTGTTGTAGTTAAAGTATCCGCATCCCCTTTTTCGGCTGTAGCCATGACTAATAAGCGTTCACATGCTTCACAAGCTCATCATTTCAGTGACCTTGTTTTGCACATCATGGCTTGTGTATGTTGCATTTCGAGGGATGGATTTGGTTATTTCAGCCAGATGATGATCTTTTCTCAAAGTATACTCAAATAATGAGAGAAAAACTCCAGTGTTTGCATTTTCGTCTGTCATATTGGCAAAACTGTCATCGTCTCCTCTGAATGCCATTTGGTTTACAGCTAAAAACTCAATCATGTCAATAATAGCCGATATATAATATCTATTACATGCCAGCTGGTCTGCGTGGACAAGAGTGCTGATCTCTGTACCTGTCTGTCTGCGTCTTTTGGATTCTTTCCACATAGATTCACACCTCAAGTGTTCTTTATAGGATGCATGCTTGTTCAATCCCTAACTAGTCTCAGTTGCATGTTTCAAATCAGTGAATCCTTTCATGGTGAATGTTGTGTCTGAGGAACTGAATTTGCGACATGGGAAACAAAAGGCTGCATCTGCTTTCAACGAGTATTCAAGCCAATCCCTATTTTTGTACCAACTGCAGCTAAAAGAACGCTTTTTCAGTCCATACAGTTTCACAGGGTATTTGTCAAAAAATCACCTGCTGGGGTTCATCAGTGCCAAGGTCACACACTGAGTCTGTGAATAATTCCACTGGCCTGCTTGGTCCCACCGTCACATGCTCAGCAGTCTTCCC
This sequence comes from Micropterus dolomieu, assembly GCF_021292245.1. Taxonomy (NCBI): domain Eukaryota; kingdom Metazoa; phylum Chordata; class Actinopteri; order Centrarchiformes; family Centrarchidae; genus Micropterus; species Micropterus dolomieu. The sequence goes on from NC_060151.1 coordinate 13,584,529, forward strand.
TCCAGAAGCTGACGATTTGAAAAACTTTCGTATATCCATATTTTCCACTTTCACAATTAATTTAACCTAGCTAGCTAGCTTAGGCAAAACCGAGCACATGTAGCTATAACTTTACCGAGATGCTGCTGTTAAGAGAGGGAAACCCCTTTTTGTAAACAATCAGTCAAACTTCCGGGTGTCATCAAATACCTTTTCATAAGATTATGACTTCAAACATTACACTTAAATACACGAAAATAAATATATAAATACTACGCGTAACTTATTATTATATTTAAAATAATTTATTAAATGCAAATTGCTCTGTAGGCAGGCCCGGCCCCCTAAGGCCTGCCCATAGCGCCGGGTCCGGTCCTGAAGATCTGCAATGCTGCCTTTTGGTACTTCCACTCCCTTGGTTCCCTCTTTTTGATACCACCGGACCGCACTATTCACACCTCGCTGTGCTGCACTTCATGGCGACTTGTGCAATCGACTTTGAGTTGGCTTCTAGAGCCCCACTGAGTTCTTGATGAAGGCTCTTAGTGTCCTGTTGGTCTTGTACATTTCCAAGCATTCCAGTATCCATGTATGTGGCATTGAGTCCTGACTTTCTTGCAGTCAATTCAGTTGGTGCACAGGTTGGTCTGCTTGGTCTTACAGTTTTTTTTTATTTTGCTTAGTGTAGGCCTCTTAGAATGCATATTCTACAGGACACTTCTATCCTAAATGTTTCCTTCATGTTCAGTGTGAAGGAATCACATGACTGCTATACAGTTGTTTTTGAATGCACAAACAGCAGTTTACAACATATACACACATTAATGTTTCAATACAAGTTGCAATAAAGTTATTGAAATACGCTGTGTTTTTGTCTTTGCTCTCCAAATTGTCAGTGCTGTATAAGGGATTTTGATATATAAATTAGTCATGCTAGAATTTGATACAGCATTTTAATGTTGAGAACTGCCATTGACAGTTTTAAATGTCTTAATAACTGGTCTGGAATAAATGTTAGCGAATGCACAGGAGAAATTTGATTTAGGATGCAACACATGATCGATGACCAACCATAAAACACACTTTTTCATCTTTTCCATGTAAATTTGAAAAAAGAATGATTGTTTATTTCAAAGGGTTACTAATGACACATGATTGGGAACAGTTGTTTCATTTCTGTAAATGCAGGGACATTTTCAAAATGTTACAATTTAGTGTGTAGTGAAATTAAAATATCATGTAAAGCAGAGGTGATTTCCAGGCATGTTTTCCCTCTGCAGATATAATAACAGTCAACAGACTCTTCTATTGGCTCCAGTTAGACCAACATTGATGCTTCATGTGTTTGATTCTACGGAAACTAAGTGACCTTCCTTGTTACTCATCTATAAAAACTTCCCATCAGGCTGTCAGTGGAGTTTTGGTAATATTTAAATATAAAAAAGATTGCACATGATTTGTCCTGTTGCTTATATAAATGACTAACTGCCAGCATGTTACAAGTATATATTGCACTGTGCCACAAGTTACATAAAATGTAATTGCAAAGTCCAGTTAACGAGAACAGTAAGATCTAAGCAGTCCGCTTATGTCCATACTGTGACAAAGTAGGGATGATTTAAAAGTTTAAAGGCCAGCAGCAGGTATGAGCTCCTGGGATTGGATCAGACAGCCTGCGAGTGGATTGGAAGAGAATGTGTTGGACAATTACAAACATTCCTTAAAACAAGTTTAGTTTTGACTCTTCCAGCAACACATTGACTCTAAACGGACAGAATGTGCAGCCTGAAGACACTGCTGTGTATTACTGTGCCAGAGAGTCACAATAACACAAACCATCAATAGACCTGAACAAAAACCCCTCAGTGCCTGAACACTTGTAACATGAAGCCACCAGAGGAGGAGCCCTCAGACCACTGATGACTTCAGCACCAGTTCACTGTTAACACTCCTGCAGCTCCATCTGTTAGAAAAGATGGATGGACAACTAATGAGAATGATGAGAAATGTCTGGGAATTCTGTGCTAAAACTGTCTTCTCTCATCCTCGCTTTGCTGATAGACCCTGCACTGTTTTACATGATTAACGCCCTCAGGTCATTCAAAATGATACAAAACACAGACATTTGAGTACCACTGATGTATGATTGGCGTTACAGTTCATGTGAGAATATTGATGAAAAGATTCAGATTGGTCTATAATACAAACCAAGTGAAAGGTAAGAAAATATCCATCTCCATCATAGACTGTAGTTTCATAAAAACAATTTCTGAAAGAAAAGAGCAGATCTATAAAGTGGAGGAGATGTGGAGTGATGGCAGGATTTTTAAGTTCAACGTTTACAAACAAAGTAAATTACTTGAATCCTGCATATATTGTGTATGGAGATATTGATTTATATATAAAAGAGAGTATAATAATACGGTAATCAAATAATGATTGTGTTTAAACTGCAGAGAAATGTTTAGAAAAGATGTGGAGATACTATTGACAGTTTGATGCAACTAAACAGCAATAAAGTGATTTCTATCTGAATATATAGAAAAAGCTAGCTACATCTCTCCATGGGTAGGAAGAAATGTTTGCCTTTTTTGTTACAATGATTTTGTTACATTTGTATTTAATTTTGCTATAATAATATATATTTTAAAAAAATAGAAACAAACCTGTTTTATGAAGACAGGTTTTTATTTCTGACACAGCCACACAGAGATAAAGGTAAAATGTGTTGATCATTACAAAAACTAACATATACATTCATTAACTACCATTGTTTCCATTAAAGCTATAGAATTTAGTTTTATGGATTTCTGATCCTGAACAGCTGTTTTCCTCTAGAGGCTCCAAGTTTCTCTGGATGTCTGTGTCTTTAAACATCTGCAGACACTGAGACCGTTAAAAGTCTTTTATGCAAACTTGCAAACCAGCAGCATCAGACTTACGTTTTCATACCATTTACATGATCCTGGCTGCTGTCACTTTATTTCTAGTACTATAAAACTATGCTAAGTGAGCAAAAAAGTGAATAAATAAATGCTGTGAATAAAATGCTGTGCTCCAATGCTTAGAGTTAATCATGAATGCGATGTAGGAGGTGCTGACAGTAACTAAATTCTCACAGTAAGACAGCTCACATCATATTTTAAATGAGTTTTAATCATTTGAAAACATACTGAACACACTGTAAACATGGCTTATAGAAAGCAACATGCATGATGGTTGCTCCTTGTTTGCTGTTATTTGCTGATGTTCATAAATATGTTGTCCATTATCCATGATTTATGTTAATATTATTTTTGAATTAATGAGTCATTCATTCATCTGAATTTATGAATTATGATTAATTAATAATGATCCTTGTCATTGTTGCGTTTATATAATAATGTACATAATGTTTTAATATTGAAATGTTGTCAATACCTGTAGGCATTATTAGTATAACAGCAAAGTCAACAGTTGTTTCATTTATGTAAATGCACTGGCATTTAAAAAATTTACTATTTAGTGTGTAATGAAATTAAAATTTCATATGTAAAGCAGAGATGATTTCAAGGCATGTTTTCACTCTGCAGATATAATAACAGTTAAACGACTCTTCTATTGGCTCCAGTTAGACCAACATTGATGCTTCATGTGTTTGATTCTATGCAAACTCAGTGACCTTCCTTGTTACTCAGCTATAAAAACTTCCCATCAGGCTGTCAGTGGAGTTCACAGCACGTCACTTTCAACATAAACCATGTTTTCTGTAGCTCTGCTGCTGCTGTTGGCAGCTGGATGTGAGTCTCTCTGGATTTGTCAAAGTCAGTAGTTCTTATTTTGCAGTATAACTTGATCATTTGTTACTAAACATTTTCTTTTTTTAACAGGTGTGAAGTGTGAACAGTTGACACAGCCAGCCTCTGTGACTGTGCAGCCAGGTCAACGTCTGACCATCACCTGTCAGGTCTCTTATTCTGTAACCAGCTACTGGACAGCTTGGATCAGACAGCCTGCAGGGAAAGGACTGGAGTGGATTGGAATGAGAGTTGGCTCCAGCACATCCTACAAAGATTCACTAAAGAACAAGTTCAGTATCGACTTAGACTCTTCCAGCAAAACAGTGACTCTAAACGGACAGAATGTGCAGCCTGAAGACACTGCTGTGTATTACTGTGCCAGAGATCCACAGTGAGAGACAATAATGTGAGAGTCATACAAAAACTACTTCCTCTATTTATCAGTACTGCTGGGAACAGCAGTTGTCTCAGTATCACTTTGTTTTTACAATTCTGATTGTGATTAACAGTCAGTTTTGAAAATTCTGAATAGTGAGTGAATGAATATTGAGGTGTTATTTTTATCTAAAATGTAAAAATATATTTTTTTTCTTGTTAAGAAAAATGATCTGTAATAGTGTGATGAATCTGTTTAACCCTAACCTTAATAAGAGTTGTGATTGGCAAACCGACAGACAGATAAAATAAATAGATTCTTCATTTGTTCCTGGGGGGACATTAGCATGTCACAGCATTAATACACAAAGGAATAGAAAGAATAGTGTTAAAACAAATGTCAAACACAAATACCAACATATCAGTAAAAAGGTCAGCCCTTTGTGTAAAATGTAGGTGAAAAATTGATAAACTTACAAAAGTATTCACATGATACAAATTGTTCATAATAATGAAGCCAATTTAATAATGTGTTTGCAGACCTATTACACAAATTATACTGAAACATAAAAGTGTGACTTTTGGAGGAATGACTCATGTACCATAATAATTCATTCTCCAGTTTCAATTTATTCATTTCAATTAATTCAAACAGTTCCACACTGTGAGGAGGAGTCAATGCAAAACTCAGATGTCTTCCACCTCTACTTATCTGACTGCAAAGAGGATGACAGAGAACAGTTGACACACAGTTTACCATCTCCAGAGACAACAGCAGACAGCAGCTGTATCTGCACATGAACGGTCTGAAGACTGAAGATTCTGCGGTTTATTATTGTGCTCGAGACTCAGAGACTTGAACAGCTGTACAAAATCCTACAAGACTCATCTTTACTGCATTTATCACATATGACTAATATAATTATTTCAAGTAGCCCAAGAAAATGATTCAGTACAGTTACACCAAACACTTATAAAAAGAAAAAATATTTCTAAGCAGAGAATGTAGAAATCATATTACTAAATCTGCATCTTGCTTGTTCCACAGAGCTTCAATAAAACAACTCCTCATAGAAGAAGTAGCTGAACAATAAACAGCATTTATAGTTCAGTGGTTTCAAACGTCTAATCTTAGATTTAATCACGATACATAAGAGCACTTTCATATACATTATTTGACAGATAAACCAGCAGACCTTTTCAGCTGTTAGTTTTTTGCATATCATCACACAGGTTTCAGTTTCTAAATCTTTCCTTTTTTTGAGAACTGAAACCTTTTAACGTCTAAAATCCAACCAACTGCAGTATTAGTATTAGATTAATTAATTAGTATTAGATTAGAATTTACGGCTTGTTGTGTGTTTTCTTCTGGACATTGTTTTTCAGATTAATTCTTTATAGTTTAAGTAGCCAAATTTTATAACAAAGATTATGCTGACATATCCTCCTTCTCTCAGACAGCCAGAGCTTCTGCTATCCCCTGTTTTCACTTTCTACAAGTGCATGTGAAGGGGGGCAGGAGGAGTGACAACAAAAAATTTAAATCAGTAATAAGTCGTTAGTTAGTTAGTTGTTGCATTTGAAGTTTTACATCCAATCAAAGTTAAAATTTTAACAAATAAATCAGACCATGCACAGGCAATGCATTGATATTCCCACAGCTGTGGTCTTGAAATAAAATCCTAGTCCTCTATGTTTGAGACCGAAACAAGACCAATTAGAAATGCAGTAGATTATGAGATCTGATCTAGTAATATAACACCAGCTGTATCTGCGGATTAACAGTCTGAACTCTGAAGATTCTGTTTATTATTGTGCTCGACACTCACAGTGACTGGAGTTGGTTGAGCAGCTGTTCAAAAACCTACAGTACTCATCTTTCACATTGTTAGACCCCAAGCAATAAGTTGTTTGTTTTTGTATTCATATTACGTACTTATTTCTGTATTTAATTGTTTATTTTTATTTTTAGTTATTGTTTTATATTCTGTATTCACATTCACTTCTCTTCGGCTCGCTGCACGCTTCGGCACGCGTGTGGCGTGCCTCGCCAGGCAACGCCATCAGAGTCGGCCAGCGAAACAGGCCTTTTGTTTCGCTTGAAGCTACACACCTGAAGTGCCGAGACATTGATCTGCCCCTCAGTTTGTTTTATTTTCTTTATTTATTTTGTTTTGTTAAAGTTATCAGTCCGTTACAAGTTACACTGGACTAATTCAGGAACGACCAAGTTCCATTTTAAGCCTTTTTCGTCGCGCCAACTTCACCGAGGTCAGACCAAGCCACGTGGTCTCACCAGCTACAACGAAGGAAACCTGAAAACAGCCGAATTGCCAGACGGAGGAGGCGTTTTCAATCAGACATTGAGAACCCTGGAGAATCCCTAGCAAAAAGCCAGAATCGGCAGCTAGCGTGGGACCAGCAAAAGGCCAAGCAGGCCGCCGACAAGCAGTAAGACTTAACACATTCTGTGTTCAGGGATGTCCTTTTTAACTCCTAAACTCATAGCTTTAGCTTACTTTCATTAGTTCTTCTATGCCGTATGAGTCAAATGCTTCCCACAATCGAACCTCCATTTCTCATTGTTCAGCAATTGTTTATTTTCCCTGTTGTAAATTGTTGTAAATAATTTTACAAAGAGTACTGTCTAGACTTGCTCTATATGAATAGTGCAATGAGATAACTGTTGTTGTGAATTAGCGCTACATAAATATAATTCAATTAAATTGAATACAAAACATTTAGATAATTAAACGCAAACCTCACAGTTATTTTGTTTCTGTAAACGTAAAATGTAAAATGTAAATTTTCAAAATGTTACAATTTAGTGTGTAGTGAGTGGCCAGCCTAAGCCACACCTGTGCAATGCCCATGCTATCTGATCAGCATCTTGATATGCCACACCTGTGAGGTGGATGGGATATCTCGGCAAAGGAGAAATGCTCACTAACACAGATTTTGACAGATTTGTGAACGATATTTGAGAGAAATAGGCCTTTTGTATACATAGAGAAAGTCTTAGATCTTTGAGTTCAGCTCATGATGAATGGGGCAAAAACAAAAGCTGCATTTATAATTTTGGTCAGTGTATTTTACCTCTGTGTCCATCACCTTTCGCTTTTCCTCTGACACCCTGTAAAAATGCTGGCAGATTGGTTGCGCTTCACCTACATCGATGTCATGTTCCATCAAACTGTTAATAGGAGCAGACAGCTCAATGCACCGCTCCACAGACAAATGATCAAACAAAGCCTCTAGATTCTGCAGTGTCTTAGAATTCTTTAACCGGCCACACAACAAACTCTCATCAGGCGGTGTAACCCCGCCATCCTCCTGTACAGAGAAACAATTCATACCATTCCCCACTGTTGCAGCTACTGAAACTGCTTTGAAAGTCCCTTTCTGCTCCTTGCCACAAGACTCAGAAATCTGCAAATGACATGCATAATAGGGTTTCAGAAGATTTGATGTACTGGGACCAAAAAAGTAGCGCAGAATGTAGCCATATGACTGATCATGAGAAGTCCTCAACACTTCTTCACGAAACTTTGATTGAACAACAAACTGAAAAACGGGATTACCAACAACGTCTTCCCCATGTGGCACCCACTTCCTCACCAACAATTGGTCCTGCATCAAGTAGCCACTTGCAACATTTTTTCCATCAATAGCAGTGAGAACACTATCAACCAGCTGACTCAGAGAGGGATCAGCTCTCTGCTCTGCAACCAGGTCACTGCGAAAAACAGACAAAAGAGAATCCGAGAAAATGGCAACACAGAGCTCACAATGTATGAATTCAAAGCCCCAGTATCTCTCAAAATTTTTACCGGTATGGTGACATCACTCCCCACTAGAGACACACAGCCGTCAGACACAAAAAATGATAAATGACAGGACTGACATGTTTAGCAGAAGCAGCAAATGCAATAGGCTTAACCAGCGGCCATTTCCATGCCTAACATTAGTTCTAGGACAATCAGCTTTCCAGTGTCCCCTTCCTCTGCAGAAGTTACATATGTTGGTCGAGTCAAACTGTGTCTGTCCCTGTGCAGTCCGTTCTGGCCTACCCAGGTAACCAGTTCCTTCTTCACATTTACCTGTTACACAAAACTTACTGACATCTCCCCTGTAACCAACATCATCCCAAGCCCAGTGCTCACATTCACCCTTGTGTGTAATCACATACTGATCTGCCTGTGTAGCAGATTCTGCAGCAGCCTTTATCTCATGTTCAATGAAAGCAATGTGGTTGAGAGCAGAATTTTGAAACTGCTCCAAAATGACCAAATTACACAATGCTTTGTAAGTCTCAATGTTCAACGCAGTACATCACTGACTAAAATGAGTACTTAGCTCTCTGGCAAACTCAACATGAGTCTGTTTACCAGACTTTTACCATGTCCGTAACCTCTGGCAATATGCCTCCGGCCAGTGGTGTAGTCTAGTTTTTTCTAGTGAGATACTGTGATTTTTCCCTCCCAGCCTCATACTCCCCTGTCCCAGCGTGACATCCCATAAGCGCCACTACACTCACTAATACATACAGTATGCATGTACATGTAATAGAGAGCATTCTGAAGGACTGCTTAGGCTGTGTGTTATCAAAAACACAAAGACTTTAACAGCCAATGACAGTTACAGGTGGGAAAGGGCGTCATTTTGTGTTCAAACGTGGTGGGGACATTTTAGGGCTCAGATTAGAGTTGTGACAAAACACTTAGCATATGAGATGTGACAATCCAGAATATTGGGGTCAGAAGATCAAGACTAGAAAATATTTTAATAGTATTTAAAGAAATATTCATTGATGAGTACACGATTAGGTGGTCTGGTGGTCCTCCCCCAGAAGATTTTGAGCATTAAACATTTAATTTCCTGCATTCTGGAGACATTTTCTGCACCAATTTCTGGTGGAAATGTCTAATGTTTAGTGTTAATCACCATCTAACTCAGCCAGTTAAGAGCTACATTTAGCCTTAGATGTTATATGAATCTGGTTTTATCAGCTGGCAATTTTCAATGCACATTTCACAGTGCAAGTTGCAACTATTATTAACAATAATGGAAAGCAGTAATAACAATGAACATAGGGCTATGTGCAGTTCTATCACCAAAACTCATTCATTACAGAATATTAGCACTGAGGACACCAAAAGTGGTCCACATCCTCTCAGGCTCACTTAAAAAAAAAAACATGTATCAGCTTAAATGCATGAGGAGGCATCCAGGAACTGCTACTACTGTACACACACATACACACACACACACACACACACACACCACACACACACACACACACTGTATCCCACATTCATTGATCCACCACATCAACATTAGTGAACTAGTTCTAGATTCAATTCAATAGACCAACAATGCTGTTACAGTTCCGTGAATGATACCGTTAATAACAACATAGGCCTATATGCTATTTTCACTCACCAGGTAACGTTACGATAGCATCAGCCTCATCTGGCTCATTTTCTGTGTTTCAGTAACTTTAACATTTGTTTTATCTGTAAAAGCTGCAGTGTCACCCGGAGCGGCAGCAGCTTTAGCTGCAGGCTTACAAAAACACTGAAAGAGTGAGTTTGCTCGCGTTTCACATCTCCTTCAGTGATTCACATTAGTTAATTTCAAACATGCGCCAAATGACCGGCACGCAGCTGTGTAGTTGTTTGGTAGCTGACGTCAGATCCCGGTCACAGGCCACGGAAGCCCAAACGTCATTTCAGAGCTTCGCAACACAAACGGGGTAAATTTATGTAAATGCTCCGTACTTGTACAGCCTTTCTAGTCTTTTCGACCACTCAAAGCGCTTTTACATTACATCTGCATTCACCATTCACTCACATTCATTCACTGAGCCTAAGTGCTCAAACAGAAACTAACATTCATACACATTCATACACTGGCGGAACAGCTGCAATTCAGGGTTCAGTATCTTGCCCAAGGACACTTCGACATGCAGCCCAGGGGAGCCGGGATTGAACCACCGGCCTTCCGATTAACGGCCAACCCGCTCTACCTCCTGAGCCCTGTTACCAACAGGAAATCTTTTACCATTCCTATTGGGTATACGGCGTATACCTACGTATCACGTAGACTACACCACTGCTTCCGGCACCAACTCATAAGCCATTAACAGTGCAGCCTTGACCATCACATAAACTTTACTTTCAGCCACAGTGAAAGCAGAGTAGGCTTCCTGTGCTCTATCTGTCAACACACATTGTAATAGTCTTCTGCGGTCAGAGTCTGACCACCGTCTACCCTCTGCTACCCGCTCTCAAAGTGAGAAAAAAGCTGTCCGGGTCTCGTTCACAAAACCGAGAAACCAAACACAGATTACTGGCCACATCAAAAGACCCTGAAGTAGATCTACTAGAGTTAGCAAGAGAGACATAGCCCCACCTGTGTGAGTTTTAGCACTTAATCCATGCTCCATCATAAGCTTCCAGACTAGCAACAACAACATGCAATTTACCTTTGTCAACCAAGGCCGGATTAGTGCCCCCAGGGACCCCTAGGCACTGAAGCTCCAAAGAACACCCACACTCTTGATAACAAAGCTGTTGACACCCAGCAAACCACAGGCACCTAATAGAACCTTTGCCACCACTCCACCAATATGCACAGACACACATACGATGCTAAAGCCCGTAATTAGGCTATTTTAAAGGGGCATTATGTAGTTTTCAGCGCCCACTAGCGGTGCGATTTTAAGATTGCAACCAGGCGTGTGCTTGTACGCGTGCTCGCTTGAACTCATGAGCGAGCAGAATCTGAAACACAACCACTTTCATAAAGAAATCGTGCAATAAACGCAGGAACACCAGCATGCAGGCTGTGGCTTTTCACTCAGACATGTTCAGGCTCTGTTACTTCAACGTTACCATCTCAGAGGCGGATCGACACCGGCGCCGTACCTTTCATTCAGCGCAGCGAGACATCAGCATATTGGCACAGTACTCCCTAAAAAAGGCAAAGTGAGAGCGGCTATAGACAGGTAGGGAGCCAGCTTCACACAACATGCTGGAAACTCAGGTAAACTCCCACTACAACGTTACATTAATATTTTTATCAGCTTGATGTTGAACTAATCCATGCTCGTTAAATGATAAAGTTACACTGCATTTAGCCAACGTGCTACATCGTTAGCTCGCCTGCTGCTTTCAGTATCTGTCTTTACTATCTGTGTATCAGCAATGTCAGCACAGCTACATGTTTTGGATGATAATGAAACTGTTAGTGAGCTGGACTGAATATTATAATGAGATTGTGTCATACTTTATAGCAGTTAGGCCGCAGTAAGTAACTTTACTATAGTGTTAGTGGATGGCTCTTCCTCTGGGTTGTATATTATGTGGGTCATGTTAGTTACAGCGACTGAGAGGTGGAGAAGCTGTGTACCTGAGTATCAGTAAAAGGCAATAAATCTAAATTGAACGTTAAGAAGCAAACAGCAACGGGTCCGAGCTACTGTAGCTTTAGCTGGCTGCTCGTGGCTGCATCACTATGGGATAGTAAACAAATCGCTCCACATTTGCTTTTTACCATTAAATCATTTCTTGCAGGCTTTGACACTTTGACATAACAGTGGTACAGAGGAAAGTAACATGTGTTGCATTAGTTGGTGAAGTAATGTGAAAGCGGTATAACTTTGCACCGGACAACATTAGCAACTGCTCAGCGTTAGCTGGCGAGCTAACGCTATCTAACTTGAGCCATCTGAAGCACAAAATCAAAATATATTTTACATGCTTTGTAGTAATGTTAGCTTACCTGTCCAATAGGATGAAAGCCAACTCTGGGTCTGTTTTTATACCCAAAACAAAGCGGAGGTTTCTCCATGATTCAAAAGCCCTGCCGATGTTGATCCGTATTTTCGTCCGAAGTCGATCCGATTCACATTTGGCCTGACGAGCTTCAGTAGATAAAACTTTTTTTTGGTTTTTTACCCTAATGTGGAGTTTGTGTTGGAGTCTGTGTTGTGCTGGGAGCAGGTCGTTTCTTAGTGTTAGCAGACTCCATGTCGTAAGTTGCAGTGTCGTCGCTGCTGAGTGCAAAGTCAGTAGACAAAGCGAGAGCCTCGGGAGCGCGCATGCAGGTGTCAGTCACTGGATTTAGCAGATAATCCGACCTGGAGCGTTCATATAGGAATAGGAATACTTGCCTTCAGAGTTAATAGCCAAACCAGGCAAGTGGATCATTTTAATGTCAGATTACAACCCCTTCACACACAGGCAATAAAAAAGGATTAATTTTAGTAGAAAAACTACATATAGCCCCTTTAACTTCCAGCCAAGCTGGCATGTAAAATCACACATATTGGTGAATAGTTGATGACTACTCCAGCTGAGCAGGCAGCAAGTATGTCAGTCCAGTTCTATAAACCAAGTACTGCCATCTCACTCACAAATCACAATACAATTATACAATGAATTAAATCATCCCAAGACAGTTTATGGCTCAAGACTATGGCAAAATAGTGTTCACTGAAAATTATCCAAGCAAAAAGCACACTAGTAATCCTGAAACATGACTTACTGAAGATACAATGTCACAACACAACACTGCTTATTAGCCCAATTTGCCGCTGAATCAGCGGTTGATCGGCGGTCACCAGTCGTTACATGTGAACTACTCCACGATGCATCAAAACGGCTCCCCAACATATCACTGACACATTGCCGACATCTGCCAGATATCTAGCATGCCAAATTGCCAAATATCTGGAGGAGTCGGCCAACTCGACATCCACATTCAGCCAATAAGAGCAGGCTGCTGGCTGAGTCCCAAAAAACTTTTTACTCACCTCCAGCTCTCTCTGTAGCTCAGACAATCCCTGCTACCTGCGTGCGCTAATCCATTCTTTTACCCATATTCTTTTCTTTATAATTGCTATTTTTATAATAACAAACAACAGCTGTTTCGTGTTTAGGTTTGCGTCATTTCTTGACAAAAGGTGGTTAGGAGACCAGTGTCGGGTGACAGAGTCGCTGTCAGCTTGTGTAGTGTTTGACGCTGTGTCACTGATCAGTCAGGTAGTGTGAACGCCACAACGACTTCAAGACTCCCGTCACAAGATCGCAAGTTGTGTAGTGTGAACGGCACGGCCATTGGCCGACGCTGAAAATTGTGTAGTCTGCACGAGCTTTTGAGTGAGCTGGGCATTCATACACTCCTAAAGCCAACATATCCTGCACTTGACAAACTAACTCTCACACAGGTTTATAGCAGCTATCACACCATAATGAAGCAATACACATGACATGCAAACAGCATATAAACTCAGCAAAAAAATCACAGATAGCATAATAGCTCTCACCTTTAGGAGTTCTGTTTTGGTCTTCGCAAAGTAACTTTAGCCGATCAAGTCCTCAAAGTCCAGCTAGCAACAAGCAAAGCTTTATATTTTCCTGGTGGACGGTGACTAGCCTATATAATAATAATATAATAATAACGTCTCTTTCCGCCCGCCTCGTTCCCCCTCTGTGCCGTATAGTTAGCCGCCAGATTCTGAAAGGCTGAAATCCCTTTGAGGCTCTCTGTAATCGATCCCCATTGTGCAGATAGTATCTGCCACTGCAGTTGAGCTTGAGGTAGAGTTGCACCGTTATGTTTGCTGTCCGGTGTCCCCTTTGTCTTTTTCCGTTTCTTTCCTAAAGTTAGCTAACGTTACAGTTAACTTACTGAGGCTGAGCATAGCTGGTAGAGTAACTTAGTAACTTACTTCCAAGCTAACATTGGCTAGCTTGGCCTCCTCTTCATTTATTGCTTTTTTGAAAAATCTGCTTATTATAGGGAATTTTTTTTATTGCAGCTGATTCTTTCTCTTCATTATCTATTTTTTTCTTTCTCTTGGCAGCTCCGCTGGGCTTTCGGTTGCTATCGCTTCCAATACCACAAACACTAAGGTTACACTCACCATACAAGCTCTGACCATTGATCAGTCACAAATTAATTCCACTGTTTAATCTCAACTTGTTCTTACAAAAACTGATCTTGAATCAGTTCGGTGTAAACCACCAGCTCTATTCCCACCTACCTTTACAGCTTTAAACACAGCCAAAACATCACCGCAGCTCTGTCCCTCTAACTGCCTATCCAAAAACTAGCTAAGCTCCCCCCCATACTCCGCCTAGTATTTACGTTTTACTTGCAGTGGTTACATTGGTAGCCTGACAGCCCGGTAAAGTAACCATAAAATGGCAACCCACCTGCAGCTTCGCATGTGCTCTCGAGACAACAGCTTTAACCATGTTCACCACCACACTACAACCCCCCAAATGAACTCCCAAGGGAACCCGTTCTTATGCCTACAATCAGAATCAGAATCAGAAGGAGTTTTATTGCCAAGTAGTGTTATACATCCGAGAAATTTGCTTTGGTGATAAGGTGCTACACGTAGACAAACATACAGTTGAGATAAAGAAATATATAAATATATAAATATGGAATAGACAATGCCAAGACATAGACAAGAATAGACAAGAATAGACTTAAAAAGACAACTATTTGCAGAGACATGTGCAAAAGAAAAAATTATTCTGGGTTTGTGTTGTGCAGACGTATTGCAATGGAATATATACATTGACAATATAAAAATATACAACAACAAAGATTTACAATTAACAACAAATATGTTCAATGTGCCAGGTTCGTGCATGATATGAAATGAAATAGTATTTACATGTGCAGAGACATTTGTATTATTTGAAAGGGGGGAGTGTCAGTGGGAGACCCAGGCCTTGTTGATGAGGCTAGCTGCAGATGGGAAGAAGCTATTTTTTGTGGTGAGAGGTTTTGGTTCTGATGGACCTGCCAGAGGGGAGAGTCTGAATCAGTCTGAAGGAGTCCACAGTGGTGACGGAGGAGTCACAAAGGATGATGGGGGAGGGTGGGGCTGGGCCACGACCATCTCCACTGTCTTCAGAGTGTTGAGCTCCAGACTGTTCTGGCTGCACCAGGTCACCAGATGATCGATCTCCCACCTGTAGGCAGACTCATCCCCACCAGAGATGAGCCCAATGAGGGTGGTGTTGTCCGCAAACTTCAGGAGCTTGACGGATTGGTGGTGACTGGAGGTGCAGGTGTTGGTGTACAGGGAGAAGAGAAGGGGGGGAAGAAGGCAGCCTTGAGGGGTGCTGATGGTCCTGGAATCAGAGACATGTTTTCCCAGCTTCACATGCTGCTTCTTGTCCGTAATGAAGTCATTGATCCACCTGCAGGTGGAGTCAGGCACGTTCAGCTGGGAGAGCTTGTCCAGCAGCGGGGCCGGGATGATGGTGTTGAAAGTAGAGCTGAAATCCACAAACAGGATCCTGGCGTAGGTTCCGAGTCCAGGTGCTGGAGGATGTAGAGAAGGGCCATGTTTAACTGCATCATCTACAGACCTGTTGGCTCTGTAGGCGAACTGTAGGGTATCCAGGAGTGGGTCTGTGATAGATTTTTAGGTTGAACAACACAATGCGTTCAAAGGGCTTCATTACCACAGAGGTCAGGGCGACGAGTCTGTAGTCGTTTAGTCCAGTGGTCCTTGGTTTCTTGGAGACAGGGATGATAGTGGAGGCTTTGAAGCAGGCTGGCGCATGGCATGTCTCCAGTGAGGTGTTAAAAATGTCTGCGAACACCAGAGACAGAGTCCGTCCCAGCTGCTTTGCCTGTCCGCTTCCTCCCATGCGTGTCCCCCAAGGGTGAGGACCCTGCTATATATTGCTGCACCAAACACACACACACACTGGTTAAAGGAAGCAGAGAGACTTTAAAAAAACTCCTCAGAACATTTGTTCACAAAGACCCACAGGTGACATTAGAAGATATGAAGTCAGATGACACTATCTAAATAGACACAGTGCCTCTAAAAACCCACACATGCACACTATGGAAGCAACAGCTGAATTTGTGGTTTCTGACTTCCTCATTGTTAAATTTAACGTGTGCTTTTAAATTTTTCCGCTACTGATTTTTAACAGGAGGTGTTAGGAATATATTTGGCATTATATGGATGGCCCTCGAAATGTTGTTAAAAAAATAATTAAAACATCTATTTTGTTTATAAATAATCTTACTATTGAATGACTTTAAAATAATCTTCAGTATTAAAAAGTTCATCATATGATGAATTATAATTCTGATTATAATATTATAATCAGAATACAAATGAATGATGTAAAACACTGTTTTCCAGAGATCTGTCAGATGTGGTGTGTTTCTCTGTGAGGAGGAGTCAATGCAAAACTCTGATCTCTTCCATCTCTACAAATGTGCTTCAGAGTGAAGGACAGAGACTGAATCACTGACATTTACAGTGTAGACTGGACAGAGACAACCAGATTTAAAATGATCAGATATGATTATTTGGGTGTTTTTCTCATCCTGTCTATTAACTGGGCAGGTAAGATCAATGAAATTCTTTACTGGAAAGATGCTGATAATATGTAACTACTGTATATTAACTAATAAGCTGTTTAAATATCTGCAGGTACTGAGGCTCAAACACTGACAGAATCTGAATCAGTAGTTAAAAGACCTGGAGAATCCCACAGACTGACGTGTACATATTCAGGGTTTGGTGGCAATTATGACAACGCTTGGATCAGACAGGCTGCTGGAAAGGGACTTGAATGGATTGCTTATATCAGTGGTAGTGGTAACAGCAAATACTACTCTCAGTCAGTTCAAGGCCGGTTTACCATCTCCAGAGACAACAGCAAACAGCAGGTGTATCTGCAGATGAACAGTCTGAAGACTGAAGATTCTGCTGTTTATTATTGTGCTCGAGAGCCACAGTGACTGGAGTTGATTAGGCCGCTGTACAAAAACCTACAGTACTCATATTTCACATTGTTAGACCCCAAGCATGAACTCCTTTTCTTTGTATTCATATTACATACTTATTTCTATATTCAATAGTTCTTTTTTTAGTTATTGTTTTAAATTTCACATTTTCAAAATCTTACAATTGAATGTATAACATATAAAATCATATGTAAAGCAGAGATGATTTCCAGGCATGTTTTCACTCTGCAGATATAATAACAGTCAACAGACTCTTCTATTGGCTCCAGTTACACCAACATTGATGCTTCATACGTTTGATTCTTGACATCATTCTTGATCATATTTATTTATTTGGTTGTAAATAATTATCATATATTGGTTGTATATAGTGTGTAAATATCTAAACATCGTAGATGTAGAATGTAAATTGTACTGATCAAATATAGTGTGTATACAGTGTGTATATATTTAGATCCATGCAGAATGTTACTGATTCTACTTTTATTCTATCTGTATCAAAACAATTTCTTTTTTAACAGTTTTCACAACCAGCCTCTGTGACTGTGCAGCCAGGTCAACGTCTGACCATCAACTGTCAGGTCTCTTATACACCGCATATTACAAAGTTTCCCTAAAGAACAAGTTCAGTATCGACTTAGACTCTTCCAGCAACACAGTGACTCTAAACGGACAGAATGTGCAGCCTGAAGACACTGCTGTGTATTACTGTGCCAGAGAGCCACAATAACACAAACCATCAGTAGACCTGAACAAAAACCCCTCAGTGCCTGAACACTTGTAACATGAAGCCACCAGAGGAGGAGCCCTCAGACCACTAATGACTTCAACACCAGTTCACTGTTACAGAGTGAAACAGACATATTGTCAGTGAAAAAGGAGAAGGAATATAACAGGGTTTAGTAAAATAATATAAAACACAGTGGAGGCTTTTTCCAAAATGTGTCTTACCTGTTTGACTCACAATATTCATGTGACAGCATTTTTTCAGCTCACAACTGTGCTTTAAAAAGCTCTTCACCTAATAATTCCTTCTTTATATAAATTTTTCATAAAACAAGACACATTACATTGATGGTAAATGCATCAGTAAGTTCTTCAGCCTCTCTTCATGTTTAGTTTGACCTATTTGAATAAAAATGTAAATTCTGAATTATTATTTAATAATAATCAAATGATTCTTATTTTTTGGGAGTGCATTGGGTGTGTCAGATTTTTATTTACTGTAATATGAAAATCACTTTGTAGACCTGAAGAAAGATTAAAATGAAGAATATAATGTAATCTCACAGTTTAACAAGGTCAAGTTTTTGTGTGATGAAAATTGAGTTGTGAGTATGGTTAAAGTTGTTATTTGTTGGACGATACTTTGTTAAATCTGACTATATAATAAATCACAAAATTCTACTTCATATTAAGCCTATCATATTAGTTGGCTGGTGTTACAACTCATACATAATTGTTTTTCAAGTCCAACAAATAAAATGCCAAACTCTGTCCTTCCTGTGAGAACAATTCAATGCAAACACTAGATGTTTTCAACCTTCACTAATCTGACTGCAGAGAGGAAAATAAACCTTTTAGTTTTCTCAGCAACTTTTGTTTTACACAACATAACAGTGTTTGTGTATCTGACTGAATTAATCACAAGTACATGGATACAATTTATAAAAAGAACATGCTAGCAGAGCCGCCCTCAACATATTTATGTAGTTTTGTTTTAAAGTAGCAACACTTAATAATACTCTTTAGGAAAGCAGCAAATGCATATGCATGGAAATAGTGACTGTGACTAACTCTTGAAACTGAAGACAGTTGGCTTTGAGTAAAAAAAGTAAAATATGTGTTACTGGAATAATCAGTGAAAAGACACAAATATTTCTTTGAAATAGTTACAATAAGTGGGTCTGTTGTGAACGTGAAGATGTCGGCCTGGGCTGACATTAGATTCCCAGGCAGAATTATTTTTGCAGTACGACCCTGTGGAACAGAAATATGCTTATTGATGTTGATTTGACATTTATGTTGATATTTTACAAGCATTAATATACTCACCAAACACTATCAGCTCTCTCCTCCCTGTGAGGAGGAGTCAATGCAAAACTCAGATGTCTTCCACCTCTACTTATCTGACTGCAGAGAGGATGACAGAGAACAGTGGACACACAGTTTAACATGATGGACTATAGGACAGGACTGCTGCTTTTAACTGTCTGCTGGGCAGGTGATCATCTGACCTCAATTTGACACAGTTCTTATTTCATGTACAAACTTAATTAAGCTAAAAAAAAATGTCTTTACAGGTGTTGATGGTCAGACTCTGACAGAATCTGAACCAGTGGTTAAAAGGCCTGGAGAATCCCACAGATTGACCTGTACAGCCTCTGGATTCACATTCAGCAGCTACCACATGGCCTGGGTCAGACAGGCTCCTGGAAAAGGACTGGAGTGGATTGCTTTTATCTATACTGATAGTAGAGGCACATTCTACTCCCAGTCAGTTCAAGGCCGGTTTACCATCTCCAGAGACAACAGCAGACAGCAGGTGTATCTGCAGATGAACAGTCTGAAGACTGAAGATTCTGCTGTTTATTATTGTGCTCGAGACTCACAGTGACTGGAGTTGTTTGAGCAGCTGTACAAAATCCTACATTACTCATCTTTCAGGCTGTCAGAGCCCTGGACTGAACTAAAACTTATCAGTCCTGCTTCTCATGTACACTGGATATTGTGAAAGTTAATAATTTTCTACTCAAACAAAAGTCGTGTTAACTTGACTTCATTTTGTATAGTAAAGTTTAAATATAAGGTGTTTACGATCAGCAGCAACTGGAACTCCATCTGTCAATGCCATTTAATTCAATTCAGTTTTATTTATACAGTGCCAAATCACAACAACAGTTATCTCAGCGCTTTTCATAAAAGGGCAGGTCTCTTTTTCTGTTAGCAGCTACTGGACAGCTTGGATCAGACAGCCTGCAGGGAAAGGACTGGAGTGGATTGGAATAAGAGCTGGCTTCAGCTCATTACAAAGCTTCACTAAAGAACAAGTTCAGTATTGCCTAATGGGGCTTTCACACCTGAAAGTCCGCACCAAGGTCCGAACCAAAGTTCATGTTTTGATACATTCGGTTAGTTTTGGCTTGTTTCACACTGTAATTCTGCGACCGCACTAAAGGAACTTACATGACAGACCTGCGTCCTGTCGTCATCATCTATGTTGGCTGCGTCTCCCTGTAGGCTACTTGACATTGATTTGTTTATTAAACAGTTCAGCGGAGAGCTTTGACAAGAATGAATGAATAAAAAAATGTAGGCTACATATGCATATTTGCTACTACATTTCAGTGTTTCCCACAGAATGACAGTGTAACTGTTGCGGGGGGGCATGCGTGTGCGAGTGAGATCAATTTTGACTAACAGCTATATACAGCGTGCTAGTCACGAAAATCCAGCTGTAATCACATAACATTAACTTCTCTCCTTATTAGCTAGGCTCCTACAGATTTGTGCAGCTGTGTTCCATGAGGGAGAGAGAGAGAGAGGTACGAGTGAGAGGAAGTGCTGCGAGAATGCACTACGGCGCTCTACAATCAAATAGGCCTATGATTTTAAATAGGCTTATTAAAAAAAAATCGAAAATCAATCTGTGGCGGTCAGTGTTGATATTGTGGCGGTCGGCACAAATAAATGAACGTATAGGAAACAATGCATTGTTATTATTATGGTATTAGGCTACTACCTGCAGCACCAACTATACTGAAGGCTAGTTCAAATTCGCAATTAAATGTCCTCATTGAGCGATGGCAGTGTGATAGGCTACTAATGGCCTAGTGGCCGTCTGTATCAAAAGATGAGCTGTCACGGGAGATTTATAATTGTGTCCATATTTCAATGCATTTCTCCGTGCATTTATTTGTTTCCGGTTTAAACGGCAACCGGCGAACTTCCTGTAGGCTAAATAGCCTGAAAGTCCGAACCATCCCAAAAATGCTTTCACACCAGAAATGAACGGAACCATGGTTCAGGTTGATCCGGACCGAGACTACCTCTTTTCGTCGGACCAAATTCCGTCTCTTTGATCCGGACCGTGGTCCCGAGGAGGTTTCACATCTGCAAATTTGGTTTGGACCAAACTGAAAAGTCCGAAAGTCCGGACCAAACGAGGTAGGTGTGAAAGCCCCCTTAGACTCTTCCAGCAACAGTGACTCTAAACGGACAGAATGTGCAGCCTGGATCAGCCTTCAGGCCTGGAGATGCAGTGGCACTGAGAGCAGCAAGGAGGGAACTAATGGATGGCATCAAAAACGCTAAGGGTACTTATGCCCTACGGATACAGGGCCATTTTTCCATCACTGACCCCTGGAGCATGTGGAGGGGCATTAAGAGCATCACAGACTACAAAGGGAAGGATGCAGAATGTCCTCGGGACCCATCCCTTCCTGATGCTCTAAATACCTTCTATGCTCGTTTTGACTTATCCAACTCCTCCAGGTGAGCTACCTTTCAGTGTGTTTGCTGAGGAAGTGAGGACGACACTGCGGAGGATTTACCCCCGCAAGGCAGCAGGCCCAGACGACATCCCCGGCCGGGTTCTGACAGACTGCTCAGTATCTTACTGGGGTGCTAAAGGACATTTTTAACTTATCACTCTCCTTAGCTACTGTGCCTGTTTGTCTCAAGACGTCCACTATTGTACCAGTGCCCAAGAAATCAGCGGTGAAAAGTATGAATGACTATCGTCCCGTAGCCCTCACTCCATTGATCATGAAATGCTTTGAACGCCTGGTTCTGGCCCCCATAAAGGACACAACATTAACATCAATGTGGACCCCCATCAGTATGCCTATAGGAGGAACCGGTCTGTGTCTGACGCAGTGTCAGCTGTCGTCCACTCTGCTCTCACCCACCTAGAGAGCAGGGATTCCTACGTCCGGCTGCTCTTCCTGGACTTTTCATCTGCCTTTAACACTATCATTCTACTGTTCCGAGTCTGCCTTTGAGTCCTTAAGTTCTTGTATTATGACAGTTTAAATCTTTATTGCTACATTTAATTTAATGATGTCCACATCTATCGATCGATCTATCTTTATTGATCCCCAAGGGGAAATTGCGGTGTTGCAGCAGCAAAATTCACAGAGATTACAAAAAAAAATGTACAGACCAGATATATTTATTGTGTATATTTACAAAACTGAGATGTATACACAAGTGCAACTGTGCGCATATTCAAGATGCATCACTTGCATTAACTGTAGTTTAGTGTTCAGTCTCCTCTCCCTGCACAGGAGGACAGTTAGTGTGTATGGTAATGGCAGTGGATAGGAATGACTTTCTGTTACGGTCCTTGCTGAGTTGTGGTGGAAGTCCGAGGTGGAAAGCGTTACGAGAAATGGTGGGAGTACAGTCCCCTGTGGTGCTCCTTTGCTGCTGACCACCTGTTCAGACACACCACCCCTCATTCCCACAAACTGTGGTCTGTCTGTCAGGTTGTCAATAATCCAGGAAGTTGTGGAGGTGTCCACCTGCATCTTTTGGAGCTTCTCCCGCAGCAGTAAAGGCTGGATCGTGTTAAAAGCATTAGAGAAATCAGAGAACATGATCCTCACAATGCTGCCAGCTTTATCCAGGTGTGAGTGAGTTAGCTGAAGCAGGTAGATAATAGAATCCTCCACACCAACCTCAGGGCGGTAGGCAAACTACAGTAGGTCAATGGAGGTGATCACCTGTGGTCTCAAATGTGCCAGAACCAGTCTCTCCATAACCTTCATAATGTGATCCTCAGGCAGGGACGGACTGGGAGTAAAAAATGGATCTGGACTTTATTTCAGACCAGCCCACCAGAACTTT
The DNA here is from genome assembly GCF_021292245.1 of Micropterus dolomieu. Taxonomy (NCBI): domain Eukaryota; kingdom Metazoa; phylum Chordata; class Actinopteri; order Centrarchiformes; family Centrarchidae; genus Micropterus; species Micropterus dolomieu. The sequence goes on from NC_060151.1 coordinate 13,607,316, forward strand.
TCACCGTATACTCTACCACGGCCACCCTGCTAATGCATGCACAAATAGGACCAGCCTCTAATAAAACACCTAGCAGCATCACAGCCACTGATCACTATGGCAGTACTACTTTAAAAAGGCTGCAGAACAAACACTGAAATTGTCATGATTGAACCCTCTCACATCACATTGAGATAAAAAGACTAAAATATCCACAATTCTCTGTCTGCTGCTTAGGGTCTGTAGTTGGCTTTAAGTCATGGGAGTAGGCCTACATATAATAAAAAACTGATTGAACACCTCTCAAATCAGAGAACGTAATCCAATGCTGTTTTTCTGGCCTCGACTTGGCCGTGCTCCATTTTCCATTGCAGATAGTACCTAGAGATAGTACTCCTCAATGTAGTGTAGTAAAATGTCAATATTCGAAATCTAAATAAAGAAGAAGAAGAAGAAGAAGAAGTGGGTTTAGTGATGAACTAACATATGAAAATTGTAAAATATAAAACTTTCTGTTTCTGGCCTCTGTCAGGCGCGCGCAATGATGATGCAGTGAATAGTGACGATTCTCTCTGACCAATCAGTAGTCTGCTGTTTTTTCACATCACATTTTAGTATTGCCTCAGCTCGCTTGGAACCTCGACGGAGGTGATCCAAGAAAAAGTACGTGGAAACAGGTACAGATACAACTTTTCCACAATGGAAAACCCAAAAAAGCGAGTAGAGTCGAGGCGAGGCGAGCTGGTACCGTGCAGTGCAAAAGGGTTTAATGTATTGTAGGTGAAGTGGTCGGAATCTTGTTGATGAGCATCATATCTAGCAAATCAAATCACTAAAGACACATTCTCCCAAACAAAATATGAATTTGAGAGGGAAATGATGGATTGGTATATGTATAGGATACTATTTGCAACTAATGGCAGACATTAAATAAAATGAGCTAATTAGCATATGTCTAAAGCATTTATACGTGTATAATGACAAGATAAAATCAGAATCGAATTAAAATGCTTATTTTAGCAAAATTAAGTTACACAACAGTAAATGATTGATACTAAAGTGGTTTATTTCACACAAAATTTCCACAGGACAGCGAAATGTAGACATTCAGAGTTTTACTAACGTAGGGTTTTAACAGGTTTTTATTTCTGACACATCCACACACAGATAAAGGTAAAATGTGGTGAGCATTATAAACACTAACATATACAAAGTTTTCATCTAAGCTAAAGAGTGAAAGAACTTGGTTTTTTGCATTTCTGATCCTGAGCAGCTGTTTTCCTCTAGAGGCTCCAACTTTCACCGTATGTCTGTGTCTTCAAACATCTGCAGACAATGAAACCATTAAAAAAGTCTTTTATGCAAACCTGCAAACCAGTAGCATCAGACTTACGTTTTCATACCAATAAAATGCTGTGTTTCTATGCTTGAAGTTAATTGTGAATGTGATTTAGGTGCTGACAGTGAATGAATTCTCACAGTAAGACAGCTCACATCATATTTAAAGTGAGTTTTAATCTTTTGAAAACATACTGAACACACATTCATGGTGGTTGCTCCTTGTTTGGGATTTTAATGAATATGTTCATATTTAGAATTATAATGAATGAATAATGATCCTTGTCATTGTTGCAATTATATGATAATGTAAATAATGGTTTAATATTGTATTGTCAATACCTATAAGCATTATTGATTCAGTATAAGTTAAAAGTTAAAAGTTAAAAGTTAAAGGTAATTTAATTTTGGTAAACACAAGGACATTTTCAAAATGTTACAATTTAGTGCGAGGTGAAATTCAAACATCATAAGTAAAGCAGAGGTGATTTCCAGGCATGTTTTCACTCTGCAGATATAATAACAGTCAACAGACTCTTCTATTGGCTCCAGTTAGACCAACATTGATGCTTCATGTGTTTGATTCTATGCAAACTCAGTGACCTTCCTTGTTACTCAGCTATAAAAACTTCCCATCAGGCTGTCAGTGGAGTTCACAGCACGTCACTTTCAACATAAACCATGTTTTCTGTAGCTCTGCTGCTGCTGTTGGCAGCTGGATGTGAGTCTGTCTGGATTTGTCAAAGTCAGCAGTTCTTCTTTAGCAGTATAACTTGATCATTTGTTACAAAACATTTTCTTTTTTTAACAGGTGTGAAGTGTGAACAGTTGACACAGCCAGCCTCTGTGACTGTGCAGCCA
>NC_060151.1:13609593-13623455 GCF_021292245.1 Micropterus dolomieu
CTGCAGTCCTTTGTCATCCAAAGTTCAGTGTCTGGAACATGTCACACTTAGGTGAGACAAGGAGTATCCTTTTGATGTGGTAATAAAACAAAGAATAAGGTCAGTTGCCACGGAAACGTGTGTGGGGGGGCCAGTTTTGATAGGCTGTTCAGGGAGATGCCAATGGCTGGCTCGTGTCCCTTTGTCAGTTTAACAGTCAGGCCCCGCGTTATCAGCTTCGGAATCAAAATGGTGCCAGTTTTATGGTCGGGCTAGCACTTAGAGAAAGCAACTTTGACCCCTCCCCATCTTCTCTGGGGAGGAGAAAGGAATTTAGGGTAGCTCCACATTCATTCAATATAAAATGCACAAATCCACATCGTTGTTCACTACACAGGATAAGTGGTTGATGATGGATGAATGAATACATGTTTTCTTTTTCACGGGTGTGAAGCTCAGTCGTCTTTGAGGAACTCTGAACACACCTGTTCTCTGTTTTTCTCATGTTCTCTGTAGCTCTGCTGGATCCTGTGAGTCTTTTTTTTTTCTTTCCTTTTTTTAAATTTTATTGAAAAAGTACAAAACATACAAACAAGTTAGGGAATGGGTAAACGGATCCAAGACAATGAGGAAAAACCTACAATGGTGGAAATGAAACCATAGCACACTCAAACATAGCAGCAGACAATGTAAGTTACAAACAGGAAAATATATGTAAATAGATGCTTAAAGAAAAAAAAAAGAGCAAGATGAGACACTAAAAAAGCAAGGATTGAGATATAGATGAGAGCAGGTTTTTTGCCTTTCTGTTCATTATAACCATGGCTTTCAGCGACTTGAAGTAGTTGATAAAAGAACATATGAATACAGTAAAAGAGGGAGTACTGCCTTTCCACTTACAAGAATGTATGTGATATTTACCCAAATTAACAAGATTCATGGTATCCGAAATATGTGCATCCAAATTGTCCATAAAATAAATAAATATTGTATACAAAAGAAGGTAGTTTTTAAATTTTTAAGAACAGCTAATCATGGACATCAGACCAAAAAGAGGGTGTAAGGGCAGCTGAAAGACAAATGGTTAATGGTTTCAGCCTCTAAAGAACAAAAGATGCAAAGCTCCACCTCAAATTTAAATCTTTTGTTTAAAAGGTCACTAACAGGGTATATTGCTGTTATTATTTTAAAGTGCGTTTCCTTCACTTTAGGAGAAATAGGACATGAAAGGTAAAAGGAAAATGACTGTCTCCTTAAGGGAACCTCAATATTATCACGTACAGAGCATGAATGAAAGTCCCCAAAGTTTTGGATTTAAAAACCAGACTGATTGTTTTGTTATTGCATTTTTTGTCCATCAGTGGGACATCACCAACTTTTAAGGAAGTTGAATGACCCTGATGTTCCATAATAGAGAATTATGTGGTGAAATATTGTGAGTAAATATCATTTTTCCAAAATGTAGTGCTTGTTTGTGGAAATCAGACATCCTTACAGGAATTTTGGGCATATAATAATCACATTTCAACAGGAAAACAATCCCTCCAACCTTATTAAATATTTTGTTAGGGATATGGTACCATATAGATTCAGGTTGCGAAAACCATTTGACTCTAAACACCGCAATTAGATTCGAATTCCATGGCCCTATGACCCCCGTTTTCATAGTCCCTGACTAACTGAGATTTGCGTAGGTAATGAGTTTTGTTCCTCCATATAAACTTAAATATTATGGAGTTGGATGACCTAATAGCTTTAGACGGAGTGTATAGTGAATGGCATGGGTAGATAAGCCTAGATAACCCTTCAGCTTTGGATAGAAGAATTCGACCTAATAAGGATAGGTAACGTGTAAGCCAATGATTTAAGGATTTCTGAGCAGCATGTAGTCTGGGAAAAAATATTCAGAGCTTCTCTGTTTTGCATTTTTTTTGTTATTACTATGCCAAGGTATTTGACTTCAGCTTTGACCAGGATGTTGGCTATGCTGCTAAGCTCGTTATTATGGACAGCCAAAAGTTCACATTTTCTAAGGTTTAGAGTCAGACCAGATGCTTTAGTGAAAATACTTATTTTATCAATAGCTTTTGAAACCATATTCTTGTTTTTTAAAAACACTGCTGTATCATCAGCAAATTGACTGATTATCAGTTCCTTCCCCAATATTTCAATACCTTGGATGCCTGAGGAGTTTTTGAGGTGTATCGCCATCAATTACACAGCTAAGATAAATAAAAGAGGACTAATTGGGAAACCCTGCCGAATACCCCGATTAACTGGAAAACTCATTGAGAAGCCATGACTGAGGGATATACAACTGTTTATGTCGTTATAGAGCATTTTAATAACTCCACAAAAACTGTGGCCAAAGCCAAACATTTCCAATGCTTTGAGCAGAAAGGGGTGTTCTAAGGTATCGAAGGCTTTGAAAAAATCTAAGAATAAAATGAAACTATTGTGTGGGATCAGTGAGTTATAGTCAAGAATATCTAAGACTAAACGAATATGGTTGTGGATATTTCTCCCTTTGATAAATGCAGAATGTGTTTCATCAATTATTTTGATAAGCCCTTTCTTGAGTCTATTTGCATAAACATGAGCTAAGAGTTTATAATCCCCACAAAGGAGTGTAATAGGCCTCCAGTTGTCCAAGGATAATTTATCTATATTAGGTGATTAGGAGCGTGATTATCCCACGTTTCATAGTTGGCGACAGGGTAGAATTGCCTATGCATTCTTTGAAGGCATTGTAAATCAGATCTCGTATCCCAGTCCAAAAATGCTTATAAAACTCCGTAGTGAGGCCATCTGCACCTGGAGACTTTCCATTAGGCATCTGAGAAATAGCTGTGTCCAATTCTGTTAAAGAGATTGCATTTTCTGTAAGAGCTAGAAAATCTTCATCTATCTTTGGGGTCGAGTCCTTTAACAAATTGAGGAAATAGGTTGTATCTTGATTAGAGTATTTGGAGCTATAAAGAGTCCTATAGAAAGTATAAATGTGATTGTCAATCATATCTTGATCTTCACTCAGACAATCATCAACATACAGCTTATGTACTGCCTTCTTGGCTTGTCTATTTTTTTCCAAATTAAAAAAGTAAGAGGAATTCTTTTCCCCATCTTCAATCCATCTCGCCCTTGAGCGGATAAATGCACCTTCAACTTTTTTTTTATAAAGATCATCTAGCTCCAGCTGCAGCTGATGGAGTTCTAAATTTTTCTCTTCGTTAAGAGAGGTCTGGTTAGATCTGATGTCCAGTTGTTGCTTTCTTCTCAGACTGGCCAAATTCGTACCTTCTTGAATGCCAATAATCCTGACATTATATTTGAACCACTCCCATTTGTTCATTGGAGATAGATGATCTAGTAACTTAACCTCACTAATCAGAGGTAAGATCCTGTTATTAAAATAATAATTTTTCAACAGATTACTGTTGAATTTCCAGTGGAACAGTTTACGGTGTGGTAAGTTGTTACTAGATAAGATAGACAGAGTAATTACACAGTGGTCCGTTTGGGGAGAAGGACAGATATCGCAATCAGAGGACAAATCAGACAGGTTGCTTGATATTAACCAGAAGTCCATTCTAGAGCACTGGGTTCGACTTGTTGTTACTCCATGTGTATTGTTTTTTCTCTGGATTCAATTTACGCCAAATATCAACAAGATCAATTGATTTAGAAAAGTCAGCTATTTGAATGCGTGAGAGACAAAACGTGTAGGAAATCTGTCTTGCCATTCATCTGGGACCACATTAAAGTCACCAGCAACAATGACCTTTTCTGTAGAGTAAATATTCTTCCATTCGTCAATCTTGGTACCTAAAGTATCAATCAATCTCTTATTTCTGGCTCGATTATTAAAACCATATATATTGACCAGAATATAGTTGCAAAAATTTAGTTCAATAGTGACCATAAGCCAATGTTCCTCAGTATCACCTTTGTGGTCAATAATACTACCATCAAATTGATTTAATAAAATTGCCACACCTTCTGAATTTGAATTACCATGAGAAAGGAATATGTTGCCACAGTCCCATTGGGATTTCCAGAAATTAGTATCATTATCGATAGAATGTGTCTCTTGTAAGAAAAAACAGTTTACTTTTGGTTGCTCCTTACAAAAAAGAAAAATTGCCTTACGCTTTGTGCTATTTCTTAAACCTCTAACATTTAAAGATAACAAAGAGAACATACAGTATTGGTTGAGTGTGTTCACAAACTTAACGCAGGACAACTGTAGGAGATAACCTTCTCAAAACAGGTTAATAACCAGTCACTATTTAACCCCATTGACTGGCTGAGAAGAACAAAGTTTAAAACAACTCAACTGTCAAGACCAGAAAACACTTGTGTACCATATGTTAAGTGTACAGGGACAGTCATTTAGGTCCAAGTAGGCCAAGCTAGAAGCTACATAAAAAATTGCAGCTATAACAGTTACAGAGTAAAGGCCTACCTCCAACAGCTGGCAATATAACTAAGACGATGCTGTTCTTCAGTTGACCAGCCAGCGGCCGTCAATGACGGCATAACCATCCCGAAGGTAGGCTTTAAGTCCCTTTTTCCTGGCTTGCTCCACTTTTGGCCAGAGACGAGCATGGGCTTCCTTGCAGAAGTCTTCTCTAAAGCGTATTTTTAAGTCGTTGCAAATCTAGGCATTTTTGGACATCTTCCAAACTTGATCGCGGACAGTTCTCATGGCAAACTGTAGTATGATCTGTCGAGGTCCGTCGGGTCTCACATTTTGACCCAACCTGTGCACAGTGTCCACCGTGTTCTGTAGATTTTCTGCTGGAAGGGGGACGACTTTGATCTTGATAACTTCTTCTCTGATGTTTTCTCTGTCTCTCTCGGGGACGCCGTTGAGTCGTAGCGACCATCTCCATTTATATCTTGCATGCTCCAGACACGATTCATGCAATGCTGCATTCTCCTTCTGCAACGAAGCTACCTGCTTCTTCTGGTTGTCCACATCCTCTACTATTCGTTTAACAACTTGCGTATTAGCGTCTACCGACTCTCTGATTTTAACAACAACGTCGGTATTTTCCTTAAGTTGCCATTCGAAGGCTTGGATATGGTCACTCTGAGCGTCAAACTTACGAGTCAGGTTTTGAATAGCGTTGAAGAGAACACTGTTGGAGATTTCCTCTACCTGGCCAGAAGACTTTTTAATTTTCTTCGGGTTCTGGCTTTTCAGCAGCGTATGTTGTCTGTCTGGTCGTGGGCCTTGAGCAAAGATCTGGGACATTTCTTCATTGGTTTGTTCCATCAAATCAATGTCTTCATCATCACATGCTTGCTGAAGAGCAGCAACGAGTACCCATGATCATTGCTAGCTCCAGTCATAGCGATACAGTATAAGCTGAAGGAGGCAATTAAAAATGAAAATTAAAAATGGTCTAGCTTGCTGTAAATGCTATGTGCCCGAGGCCTGTGGCGTTGACTTATAGTTTTTTGATAGTTTGAAGGTTTTTTAAGAGTCAATTTCCATAGCCTGCAAAAAGTACGACCGCTGACTCTGCCATATTGGCACGCCCCCTGATACTGTAAGTCACACTGAAGCTTTTTTTTTTTCTCTTCCTTTATTGACAAAATTTACATACAAAGTGACATAGATCAAACCAGTGTATAATTAACAAGGGAACAGACAAGATTGGAAGGTGATGTACACTAAAAATAAATAATAAATAAAGTAAATTAAATAAATTAAAAAGAGGTGGGAGAATAAGGAGCAAAGTAACAAAGTTTTGGAGTAAAGCTAGGGATTTTCGGTAAGGCTAAGGTCATCAACTAATTTAGAGAACTTAATAGCGTTCTTTTTCTTAATATGTTTAAAAGATGAAAAGTAAAGACACAGTTCCTTATGAAAAATGTAGAAATTTGGCCTCGATTTCATGAATTTGTTTTTATGTATAAAAAAACTTCCCGAGAATGATAATTGAATTGATAGCTAGGTCATGTAAGGGGTCTTTCAAAATTGTACCAAATATAACATTTTCCTTTGTTAGACTAGAAAAGTTTAAAACTTTAGGGAACAACCAATAATGCACATCTTCCCAGAAAGCATTAGCAAAAATACATTCATAAAACAGATGCTCTGTAGTTTCAATGTGGTCATCACAGAATGTGCGGTTATTGTGATCCAAACCAAAACGACTTCTCAAAAATTCAGCTGAGGGGTATATTCCATTCAGAACCTTAAAATGAACCTCCTTCGCTTTTGGTGCAATAGGAAATTTAAAAAATTTAGAACTTAGAGTCTCAGCCTCTTTTTTAGAGAAAATTAGAAAAATGGAATTTCTGTGGAAAGAAGGTGGATATAATTCTCTAATGTTTGCCTGATAATGAAGTTTGGTAATTTTATATTTATGAAATTGTGATCATTCACCAAAAGCGAAGGGAGATTAGGTTTCACAGTATTTTGAGATTAATTATATAATCGATGCAATTACAGCTTGAGGAATTGCCTTGACAACCTTGGCATACTGACCTCTGTCGAAAAGCTTAAATTTGGAACCAGTCCTCAAATGACAGAATGTTACCTGTACTGTCCAATAAGTCCATCACAGACCATATTCCTTTTTCTAGCCAAAGTGGGAAAAATATGAATTTATTTTTAAGTAACACATACCTGCAATTCCATATAGGGGTGTTGTGAGGAGTAAAATTATGTTTGTATATCTGTATATCTATATTTGTGTATCTCCAATACAGTAAAACTTGTTGATGAAACGAGGATAAATTGACAGGGAGCTTTTTTAGATCAAAGTCACATTGAAGAAGGAAATCAATGCCTCCTACCTTCATAAAAATTTTACTGGGAATATGAAACCAGAATTGTTTTTCGTGAATTAAAAAAGACCTTCACCAGTTTGTTTTAATAGTATCGTTAATGCACTCAATATCAATAGCCTTAAGTCCACCTTCTTCATATTCTTTAACTATAGTGCCTTTCTTAATATAGTGGGTTTTCTTTTTCCAGATATAATTGAAAATAGCTTGGTCTATGGCTTTTATTGCATTTTTAGGAAGCGATAAGGAGTAGGCTGGGTAGATGAATCGAGAAATGCTCTCCATTTTTGTAAGAAAAATTCTGCCTATAATAGAAATATCTCTTTGAGACCAGGAGTTTAAATAAGATTTGCATTTATCCAGATTATTCCAAATATTAAGATTATCAAGCGAGTTCTTATCCTTAGTAATGTGTATCCCTAGGTATTTAACAGCTGATTTTACAGGGAAATTACGAACTGATGTAAGGGTGGAATTGTGAATCGGAAAAACCTCACATTTGTTAAGGTTTAATTTTAAGCCAGATGCTTTCGAGAAGAAATGAACTGTGTGAAGAACCTTAGGAATTTGGTCACTGTCTTTCATAAATATAGTCGTGTCATCAGTTGGCTGATAGTTAGTTGTTTGTCTAGCACTGTTAATTTTTCGAAATGTTAATGTTTAACCAGAATGGAAAGTATTTCTGCTGCAGCGATGAAGCAGAAATACTGAAGCAGAGGGGAGATGGGGCAGCCTTGTTTAATGCCTTTCTCAATAGGAAACCTTGGAGATACACCTTGTGGTAACAACACAGTACTATTAGTGTCTTTATACAGTAATTTCACTATATTTTGAAATTATGGGGTACGAAACATAAATTGGTGTTCAATAATATCAAACGCTTTGAAAAAGTCAAGAAAAAGGATAAAACCATCGTCCTCGATTAAGTTATTGTAATCAAGTAAGTCAAGTACAAGTCGTATGTTATTGTGAATTGATCGTCCTTTTATGAACCCAGATGATTGAGTGATACCAATTTTTAGTCTGTTAGCGTAGATATGAGTTAAGATTTTATAGTCTAGTATAATGTTGAAACAGAGGTCTTTCAGATGTTCCCAGAAGTGTCTATATAAGTTACTTGTTAGACCATCTGAACCTGGAGACTTGTCAAAGGATAAACATTTCAAGGCATTTTCAACTTCAGTCCATTCTGATTCCAGCATCACATACATCTTTAAAACACCATTCTTTAGTGAGCTCGAAGAAAGCATCAGCAGCTGTACATGAATAAGAGGAAGAGTACAATTTACTGTAAAACTGAAATATTTCCTTAGAGATCTTATTAGGATCCGTACATTCTTGGTTTTCAATTAATAGAGTTTTTATAGTATTTCGTTCTTGTCTCTTTCTCTCCAATCTACAGAAATAGGCAGAACTCCTTTCACCCTCCTCTATCCACTTCGCTCTCGACCTGATATATGCTCCTTTAGTCTTATTAATGTAAATGCTGTCCAGTGAAGACTGCATGAAGGATCAGTTTTTGTTTGTCATCTACAGTTAACATAGGTTTATTACAAATTTGGTTGATTTCCTTTACAATTTCCATTTCCCCTTTTTTACTAGCTCTGCTTAATTTTTTGCTGTTTGAAATGGTGATTTGACGTACCTTGTATTTTAAGAATTCCCATTTCTCCCTATAATTTGTTAAGTTGCAATCTTTATGAATATCACTGATTACTAAAATAATTTCTTGACAGAATGGTTCATATTTAAGAAGGCTTGAATTGAACTTCCAATACCCTTTATTCCTTTGACTTGGATTTGTAGGAGTAAGAATAAGTTTAATCAAGGAGTGATCTGTTAAAGGTGCAGTGGAGATTGTGGAATTGGTCTCCAATTTAGACCCAGTATCTGACAGAAGCCAGAAATCTAATCTAGATTTAACTGAACCATCTGATTTGAACCAAGTAAAGGTTTGGCTATCAGGGTTAAGCGTGCGCCATACATCTCTTAGTAGAAATATATTAAAAAACTCAAGTAAAATAGGGTTGTAATGGTGCCCCTGATATTTTGAAAGGATTTCTATCAAGCCACTCATCAATCACCATATTAAAATCTCCTCCAAATACATAATCGACTTCAACCACACAAATTATCCAGTGACCATAAGCATCCTTCTTGGTAGTTACCACCTTCCCAGGAAAATTATTTGAGTATGGCGACACCTGCTGACCTATTTGTGCCATGGCTAAAGACTATTTTGTCTCCCCACTGATTTGACCAGAACTTTTCATCTGTGTTGTTAGAGTGAGTTTCTTTAAGAAGATAGAACTGTGCTTTTTCATTTTTACAAAACAAGAAAGTTGATTTCCTTTTTATAGAATCTCGTAACCCCCTAGCATTAAGTGAAACAAAGGATAATGTGGATTTCAGAAAAGAGAAAATAGAAAAAAAAAGTAAGACAAAAATAGGGAAAAAAGTTTAGTTGTATGAAGCCCCTGTCAGCAAGGAATATATACTGTGAACACCTGTAATTACCTGTACTCAACCAATGTCGAAATATTGAAACTTCTTATTCTTAAATTGTAAAGTGTATCAAAATATATCTATGGCAGCTTAACTTTAACCACCTTAATCTAAATTTGCAAATAACAAAAATAAACTTTCATAAAAATGTTGACTTTGAAGTGCATGCCTTCAATTGAGAGGAGGTATTCAACAGTCTAGTGTAAACATAACTTAAAATACTTTCCCCCTTCTCTTTAACATTTTATGGTGAATCAGGTTTGTTTTCTTCTTTTAAACTGCACAGCAATATATGCACCTTTTTGTAAAGTGAACAATGTTCAAATGTCTGAGTTGCAAATATTAGTAAACCCCTCCTGGGATGAGACTCTCAACGATGTGAGAGCATGAAGAGGGTGACATGTTTTAGATTTAACTTTATCTAGTCTGGAGTAACCCTGTTACCGTTGATGTAGCCCACATGTCCTCTGTAGTAGACATTCTTCCCTGCCGCTCTGGCTTGCTCCATCTTCGGCCATGCAGCAGCGCGTGCCTCTCTATCAGCTTTACAGAAGTCCTGTTTGAAGTGGATTCCGATATTTTTGCAGACCTTGGAGTTTTTGGACAGTTTCCAGATGGCATCAAGGTGATGCCTCATGGCGAACTGGATGATGCTCTGTCGGGGTCTCCCTTCTTCTCGTCTTCCGAGGCGGTGAACAGTATCGACCACCCATCGATGAGGCCCACTGCAGAGCGATTTCAGACAGAATACTGATGATTACGTCTCGGGTGTGCTCATCGTCTTTTTCTTTCAGGCCATGTATTTTGAGGTTCCAGCGCCTCTTGTATCGCTCTAACTCTGTTACTCTTTCCTTTAGTTCCTCGTTTTCTTTAAAAATATGGGGTGTCACGATCGTGGTGTGGAGGCAGGTTGGAGGACCAAAACGCAGGACACAGAGCGGAGCAGGTATAGTTCAACGAAGGGTTTTAATATAACCAAAAGCGAGCACACTTACAGGTGAGTGGCTGAATAAGAGAAATCCAAAATCCAAAATTACAGGGAGACGAGACAAGACAAGCAAGGCTGGTTACAGGCAGGCAGAGAGTGCGCGCACACACACACACGACAGACTGGGGGGTAACATGAACAATGACCGGACAAGGACAAGACAGAAACACCAGGTATATACACAGGGACTAACGAGCAGGGCGGGAGCAACACAGGTGACAGACATGAGACTAACGAGGCACAGGCAGGGAGAGAGAGCAGAGGAAAACAGAGAGACTTGACATGACAAGCAGACTATATAACAGATACTGGACACTAGACAGGACAGAACCCAAAACTCAACATACTAAGGCAGATACTAAACTCAAAAGTGCAACACAAAGGATGGCCAACCGGCAGAGCGTGACACGGGGCATTTCTTTTTCCACCGCTTGTATTTTCTCTTTCCATTCTTTGATGTCAGAGGCGTTCATCTCCACAAGTTTGGCAATGTTGGCCACCGTGATGGAGTTCTCCCTTAACTGCTCACCGAAATTATCAATTTTGGTGGTTAGCTTTTCTATAGCTTGGACCAGGGTTGTATGTGGGATTTCTTTCGTCTTTTGGGGCATTTTTATCTTTGCAGGAGGTGTTGCGACTTTCGTTGGGGTAACAGGGGGATTTTTCCTCTTACCGGCGTTGTTGGTCGACGTTTCCATCGGCGTGTAGTCGTGGTCACTCATGTTTGTTAGGCTCGAATCTGCACTTAGGCTAGCACCCGCTTTCCCGCTCAGAATGTTCGGTCAAAGTTATTTGAGGGCTCAACTTCTATTTCACAGCAGTGCACTTTCCAAAAGTCTGCTTTACTATTTTAAATTTGTTCGACTGTTAATACAATGTTTTTTAGGTAAATTTCGGGGCAATTGAGCAAGAGCTTACAATGTGCAGCCTGTCCGGTCCGCCATCTTGCCGGTTTGTCTCACACACACGCCCACCTCTATGGCGGGTGGATAGTGCCACGGATAATCTACCAAAGGAGACTGTCGTGTGACAGCTACGTGTGTGGATAGGCTACTCCGTCGCCAGTGCAAAACGTTGTTGATAAGCCTGTCAGGCTTGTTTTTTTTACAGAACTAATTCTTCTTTTTTCTTTTTTTTATTGGCGGTTGGAAAACTAGCCGAGAGGTGCATTAGTGCCACCAACTGGACTGGAGTGTGGAACCAGAGATTATTTTCAATACAAGGAGTACAGGCCTACATGCTCCAGCCTTTTTGTCATTAAAAGTGTTGCTGTAAAATTCTATTTTACACAGAAATTTAAAAGGAGGGTAATCTAATGGAAATAATATTTATCCAAGATATTAATCAACTTAATTTTGTAGGTTATGTCAGCTGAGAAGTTTACAACAGAAACTTCAATTCAAAAACTCAATTGTGGGTTTTACTTAATTAAATATTACATTGAGTGTGTTTTTACATTTATTTGTTAATAGACTATAGCTCTAACTTCAAAAATATAACTGAAGTAGTATATAGTTTAATCAAGGAAACTAAAAAAAAAAAAAAGTAAAATATCTCTTTCAACAAAAAGGTCTCCAACATGGTCACATACTCTGCTGTACTTTGCTGAAGATGATTAATTTTCTTGACGATTTAATTAAAATTAAAGCAATGTGAATGATGGAAGAAATACACTCCTGAGGAAAATATATATATATATATATAACCGGTAATATTTGTAATTTAATTGAGTAGCCTATAGGCCATGAAGTTATGCTATATTGTTGTATTATAGATTTCAGGGACAACTTGAAGTTCTAGCCTCCCATCTTTAATTTTTAACTGGCATGATGTTTACTTTTGGGTCTATTCTGTAGATTAAAATTATTCTTTTATCATTGACTTTGTGTACCCAACTATCATTTATAATATAAAAAATAGACCAACACCAAGCTACATGTTTTATTTACATCAATGTTTTACTCATATTTGATGCTGCCATAAATGTTTTGTTTTTCAATGGTTAACCATTTTAAAAACACAGCTTGAGCGGCAGTTTAATTGAGTGGTGGCGCAGCAAATTCAAACATGAAAACCAATCAAAAGCATCAGAACAGCAACAAACCTTACTAAACAACTGTGGCTGGAAATGGCAAAGGAAGACAATGTGCACATGAAATACACTCAAAGCAACAAAATGAATATTATTCAACATTTAGCCAAGCTTTTTAAAGAAAATATTCAGATGGCATCTTAAACATTTTCATAAGAAATTGTGATTTAATTACATATTTTACCAATCAGCCTAACTGTAACAGATAACACTTACATTTATTTTGTAATTAAATTATTTGACTAAATTGCATGTAAGTAGTTACTCCCCAACACTGCCTGTATGTTTGTCTACAGTTGAACATTAAATGGTGCTCTTCTTGGTATAGATTCATGGGAGCTTTATATTTATATGAGCATTAACAATAAACTATGCAGAGTGGTAAATTACGTTTGTATCATTGTATAATAGTATGCTGGTTTCTCTTAGTGTAGCATCCCGATGGAAAATTAAGAACTTCACTGAGGGTCTTAAGATTTTTAATTTGGTGTCTTGTACTTCAACAACAATGTAATTGCTAAAAAAAAAAAGTGCAGACATAAGGCAACATAGTATCTTATAACGCCTTTAGGATTACATTGATTAGTAACACATTAGCATGATCAAACTAATCCAAATCATTATGCTGAAATATACATTTAAAATACATTGTTGCCAATAAAATAACCAAAGGCAAATGCCTATAACAAATAATAATAGAAATAGAAAAAATAGAAAAGCATGAAACAGCTGTAATACTTCAATGATTAATTTTATAAGTAACTGTAGGCCTAATACAATCATTTTCACATTGTGGGGAAGTGAAAGCATTATCTTCTTCAGTGGAATTTTATAGGACAGTGAATCCAAACAACAAAGCACAACACAGGCAGAGTTCAGAGTTTCCAGTTGCCACAAGAATAAAAGCATTTAACACATGCTGTACAAAAAATGACTTGAATTCACTCAATAAAGTTCAGACTCAGACACTTCTTGAAAAAGAAATTGTTAGAGTGGAGGCTGAAACAAAGAAATTACAGGCCGAGCAGGAAAAGCTGGAACTTGAAAAACAAAAAAATATCATTAGAAATACAGTTGCTCCAACAACAGATAAGCAGGTCATCTTCGCCTATTTCTGAAGAGGATGGGCGGTCTTTTGTAATTCTGTAAATAAGCCTAATGGCAAATTGTGTGCAATGAATCAATGACAATTATATGTAAATTAAAAAAGAGTTTATTAGGAACCTACTGGACTTTCTTTGTGGCTTATTTTTTATGGCAGAATTATTTTAAGTGAAGCAATAGTTTATAACATTTATAAAGCATTAATAATACGTGTACGGACTAGTCGTCCACCGACATCTTCATGCCCTGCATGGTCCACAGGGTCGGCACCTTCCTCCGGCACCGGCTGATAGTGTTGCCTAGGGAGAGGGATCCTCTTGGTGACACAGATGTTGTGGAGGACAGTGCACGCTGCTATTACGATGCAGACTCGCTCAGGGTGCATCCGCA
>NC_060151.1:13623555-13654556 GCF_021292245.1 Micropterus dolomieu
TGATCTAGAATAATAAGGTGAGAAATGGGTCTATTCTGAGTTCATCCTGCACTGCAGCAGCTAATAAAGTCCATTTAATCCCAAAAACGCTTTTCTTTTAGGCAGGCTGGAGCAGAAAACAACTCACCTTTCTCAAGTTGTACAGTAATGTCACATGTGTATGAAGGTGGATCAAACAAGCTAATCTTAAATGTCAAAGTAGAGAGGAGCCTAGTAGGCCTATTTATTTTCATTCATTACACAATATGAATAAGCTATGCAGACAGTTGTAAAGAAAGAACATCTTTTTCTTCTGTTCTCTACTTGTTATAGTTACACAGTATTAGGGGTGTGGGCTGTATTAAAAGTATCCACTGTCCTCCCATGCTCTAACACACAGTAACGATGAAATGTGTGCTGTTCTCACATTCTTCCTCTGTATGTACACATAAACAACAAGGCAGGGAAATATAAAAGGAATTTATTTTATTGTTTGGGTACATTATTGTTCAGTGTACATGCTCACATCTGAAACAAACTTTACGTGCTTGATAACTCTCTCACCCTGCAGACATCTACACACCAATACCGATTTATGTTCATAGCGGCAAGTGCTATGTAGCTCCACATAGGGGACACAGGAAGTGACATATAACACCTTCATGCGGCGTCGGAACCGCGTAGGAAATTCACAGCCGCACCGGCAGAGCTCCAGAATGTGCAACTCGGCCGGCTCACGCGCGGACGCGCTACAAGTGCGAGGGCCCGCCCAACGCTGCTTGCAGCTTTAATTATTATTATTTTGTACAATGAATCTGAACTTTGATCTCTTGTGTTGCATCTGGTTTCCACTTAACTCTTGAAAAATAAAGATTGGAATTACTCTTCATTATCACAGTCTCCAGGAGCCGGTTGCACCAACAGGGCTTCACTAAGCCTGGTCCTAACTGCTAAGTAGGTCTTAGTTAAGACCAGTCTTTAGAGTTGACCTAACGTCGGTTGCACC
Organism: Micropterus dolomieu; assembly: GCF_021292245.1. NCBI lineage: Eukaryota > Metazoa > Chordata > Actinopteri > Centrarchiformes > Centrarchidae > Micropterus > Micropterus dolomieu. The sequence goes on from NC_060151.1 coordinate 13,624,541, forward strand.
AACCAAACTTAAGCCTAGGCTTAACTACGCCTGGTCTTAGCGATGCGCGTTCATGTGAATGGCTACAGAACTATAGTGGTTGCCTAGCAGCGTGCGTTGCTGGGTTACACTGTAAACTATCTTCCGCTGTTTTGTTAACTTGTAGCCGTCTCAATGGAGGATCAAAGAAAAAGGAAAGGAAATTCCACCGACATTGAGATACGAAAGTTAATTGAGCTGTACAGTCAGCACAGACACACACTGACTGCCAAGCAATCAAACTCAATAACGAACAAGAAGAAACAAACAACATGGAAACAGATAACGGAGGCGATTAACGATTGCTCTGACTCCGGCTGCCTTCGGACAGAGAGCGATGTGAGGAAAAAGTGGAAAGACCTCCTGAGCAAAGCAAAAAAAGATTTGTCTTCAAAAAAACACCACCCGACCTGCGGGGGTCCTCCCCCAAAAACCTCCGTGTACAGTACCATAATTGTGGATATCTTTGGAGAGGATTCCCCGGCTTTTATTGTTTTGGTCGGTGCAGAAAGTGGCGGTACCGATCTGGAAGAAACTGCTGTCTCTCCAGAGATGGATGTCGACCACTCAAGCGAGTGTGTGAATTGTGAAGGTGTGTAGCCTATATATTGGAGTAGCCTACAATAACAGTTTTAGTAGTTGTCAGATAACAGTAGGCCTATGACAGATTCTCTGTATTTTCAGACTCGATGGAGGCCCCAGTCACTCCACAAAATACTCATGAAGGCAGCAGCGGTGCACCGCCGATGAAACGGAGGAGGAGGCTGGAAGATCTGCAGCAGACACTTCTTGAAAAAGAAATTGTTAGAGTGGAGGCTGAAACAAAGAAATTACAGGCCGAGCAGGAAAAGCTGGAACTTGAAAAAAAATATATCATTAGAAATACAGTTGCTCCAACAACAGATAAGCAGGTCATCTTCGCCTATTTCTGAAGAGGATGGGCGGTCTTTTGTAATTCTGTAAATAAGCCTAATGGCAAATTGTGTGCAATGAATCAATGACAATTATATGTAAATTAAAAAAGAGTTTATTATAAACCTACTGGACTTTCTTTGTGGCTTATTTTTTATGGCAGAATTATTTTAAGTGAAGCAATAGTTTACAACATTTATAAAGCATTAATAATACGTGTACGGACTAGTCGTCCACCGACATCTTCATGCCCTGCATGGTCCACAGGGTCGGCACCTTCCTCCGGCACCGGCTGATGGTGTTGCCTAGGGAGAGGGATCCTCTTGGTGACACAGATGTTGTGGAGGACAGTGCACGCTGCTATTACGATGCAGACTCGCTCAGGGTGCATCCGCATCTCTCCATGAAGACAATGAAACCTAGAAAAAAGAATTAATGATTAGGCTATTGTAAAACCTAAATGTGTCACGTTTGGCGAGTTTTATATAGCCTAGGCCTAGTCTATTTATATAGTTTTCAGTGATCTAGTGACCACACTATATCAGCACCATGGATAGCGGCACAGACACGCGGAAAGAATTTTACCTGCGCTTGAGGACTCCGATGCACCGCTCAACGAGGGACCTAGTGGTGGTGTGGATGGTGTTATACCGTCGTTCTTGCTCAGTCCTCGGAGCAATTATAGGAGTCATCAGCCAGTGTTTCAGTGGGTATCCACTGTCACCGAGAAGCAGCCCATTTACTCTTCCAGCCTCGAAATCCTGGTATAACGCACTCTCTCGGAGGATGCGTGCGTCATGGGTAGATCCAGGCCATCTTGCCACCAAATTAAAGATGTTATAATTGGCGTCACAAGCAATCTGCACATTGATTGAATGGTATCCCTTGCGGTTGACATACAGATACTCATGCTCAGATGGTGCCTGGATCCGGATGTGAGTCCCATCGATGCAGCCCACAATACCAGGAATGCCAGAGGCCCGGAGGAATCGGTGTTTCATCACCGCAGACTTGGCCTCAGTGGGGAGGTGAGCAGATCGTGGAAGGCGACGGCTCAGTGCCAGTGACACTCTGCAGATGGCCCGACATGCGGTGGATTTGTGGACATTAATCGTGTCTCCAACAGTGTTTTGAAACGCACCATTTGCATAAAAACGTAGCGCTATTAACAGCTGTAATGCAGGTGTCAATGCTGCGTTGTGATCCGACACAAACTGTGAGTCGGGTGACAGCTCTTCAACAAGTTCATATATATCTCTCCGACAAAATCGAAACCTCTGAATCAGCTCCTCATCATTGTAAATGTCCAATGGATTGCTTCTGTCCCTAATAACTCTCTCCCGTCTAAAAGCCCGCTCATTGTAAAGTCTGTGTATAAGGCGCGCCATGTCTTTACTGGTCTACTATAGAAACTTGCCTAGATTTTTACTTTACGCCTGCTACTGACTAGGCGTAAGATTTACGCCCGGTCTTAGCGAGAAGAGGACTTGGAGCCTGGATGGTGCAAATAACTATTAGGTCGGACTTAGAATGCTGAGTTAAGACCTACTTACCTTAAGACCAGGCGTAAGCCCTGTTGGTGCAACCAGCTCCAGATGAGTTCGTCAACGAGCGCCGGCGCAGCTGGGACTGAACGCCAGCTCTTCAGCCCTTTTTCCTCGATCACTTCTTAGGACGACCAGAGCCCCGGCTCATAAACAGGAGCTGGTACTCAGGTGAGGAGGGCAGGTGTGTGAATGGAGGCGGAAATGAATGTTTGTAGCTATCCCGGCTATGAAGAAGACTTTCCATGCACACTCTGATGTTTAACAGTGTGTTGATCCTAAGTCCAAGCACCTGAGACGTAGGTGTTGGGTGTTAGGCTGGTATGGCAACACAAATGACGAATGCAAACAGGAAAAATCGCCAGAGATGGAGGGGAGCAGTGGCCAGGCTATACACAGGCGCCATCTTACTTCCCCTGAGCCTGAAATGTGCCCTTTGTGCTTTGGTTTTTTAAATTCAAATGTTATATTTTATACATTAGGATTTGATCAACAATGACAAGGGCTAAATTGAAATACCTAGACAACTGGGTCAGAGCATCTCAAACTAGAACTCTTGAGGTGTGTTCCCAGTGTGCAGTTTGCAGTACCTATCAACTGTTGTGAAAGTCTTCACATGATGCAGACTGTGCTTAATAAACAACTCAAAAAATGCAAAAAGCCTAATGCAAAAATTATACTGAAACATCCAACTCAAATCCAGTTACACACTGTGAGGAGGAGTCAATGCAAAACTCAGATGCCTTCCACCTCTACTTATCTGACTGCAAAGAGGATGACAGAGAACAGTGGGCACACAGTTTAGCATGATGGACTATAGGACAGGACTGCTGCTTTTAACTGTCTGCTGGGCAGGTGAAGAGCTTCACTGATCTTAATGTGAAATGTTTTCATTATGCTACCAATGTTAAGCATGACATGCATACTGTATCTTTTTTGTCTTGACAGGTGTTGATGGTCAGACTCTGACAGAATCTGAACCAGTGGTTAAAAGGCCTGGAGAATCCCACAGATTGACCTGTACAGCCTCTGGATTCACATTCAGCAGCTACGGGATGCACTGGATCAGACAGGCTCCTGGAAAAGGACTGGAGTGGATCGCTTATATAAGCACAGCTAGTACTCCCATCTCTTACTCCCAGTCAGTCCAGGGTAGATTCACCATCTCCAGAGATGACTCCAGCAGTAAAGTCTATCTACAGATGAACAATCTGAAAACAGAGGACACAGCAGTGTATTACTGTGCCAGAGAGACACAGTGAAAGACAATAACAGGAGAGTCATACAAAAACTACTTCCTCTATTTACCACCACTGAGAACATTCAGTATTATAATATTATCAGTATATTTAATTTCCACTACCACTGTGATTGAAAGTAAACATAAATGTTAACAGTACTGTACAGAGTACAGAGTCAACACTTGAAGTCACAGAGTCACTCTCTGTTAAATACAGGCACATTTTAGGGTGCAACATAAAATTAGTAACACACTCCATCATGAAGCAGAGGTGTTTTCCAGGCAGATTTTTTTCACTCTGCACAGACAATATCAAAACAAAAAGTACTTTAAGTGGATATGGTATTATTAAACGCTGATAGAACTGAAATCCAATTATCACTATTTAAATAATAAACAGATGTTGTCATTTCATAGTGTATTGAATTAATTTGTAAACATCATGAGTACACAAAATTAAAATGAATAAGGACAGAAGAATATTTTATTTATAGAGAGCATTTCAAGATCCTCAAAGACACCTTACATGGCAAATAAAGAACCTAAATACAAATTTTAAAAGAGCTGGTGCTCTCAGTAGCTTAATATAGCTATAAGCTATAGCAATTTAAAATTATTTTAAAAGGAGCATTTAAAGTCATTTTTTGAACATAAAAATACTGTATCAGCTTGGTTTGGATGCTGGAGACAGAAGGTTGGTGTTAGATGAAACGGGCTACGGTGGAAAGTACGGCAGTAGAGGATGTTGGTGAAATAAGAGGGGCCTGATCATGGAGGATTTTGTTAGTGAATCAAAGGAATTAGATTTTTATGTAAAGTGATGTGGTCACAGGAGCAGGAGTGATTGAGCAGGTGAACAGCTGGGTTCTGGTCTGGATCCACTACCTGAAACTCCATCCAGTCACTTGGGTCTATCAGAGAGCTTCCGTGTTTGAGGAAACTAATCTTACCAATAAATTAGGGCTCTGACATTAGCTGCCCAGATAAATCCCCCACTTTTTGACGTCTTAGTAAAGTGAGTCTAAGTGAGTTTTATACCCCCAAATAAATGGCAATCGTATTGAATTAAAATTCAAGAATGTCAATGAACACTTAATTGGAGTATTTTTGAAACAAATATAAACTTGGGCCGCAACACCATTTTCATCACATTTAAACGCCCTGCAAGAGAAAGTGGCAAAGACCTCCAAAAATCAATGTATTTGTTTAGTTTGTCTAACTTGAATGAAAAGCTGCTTAAAGTTGACGGTTGCGGTAAGCCAATCACAGGTGAGACTGGTCGAGAAACGGGTTAGGTCACCGGACAATTACAGGCCAATTAGTAGCCTAGAGTCGAAGATAGCTTCAACTCCACCTCCTCGGCCTTCATTTTCCATTTTTACCAAACAAAAATTGAATTTCAGGCTTAATCCAGCAATACACTGTCACACTCTGCCTGTCTGCCATGCTGTGTACACTTTACACTTTACACTTTTGGATTTAGTTAGCGTTATTTTGGTCTGTTGGGTTTTGGGGGTCTGTCTTGTCTGTCGTCTAGTGTTCAGTAACCCTTGTCATGTCTGTTACCCCAGTGATCCCTCTGCATGTCTGTCTCTGTTTTCCTCTGCTCTCTCTCTCTGCCTCGTTAGCCTCATGTCTTTCACTTGTGTTGCTCCCGCCCTGCTCGTTTGTCCCTGTGTGTATATATTCCTGGTGTTTCTGTCTTGTCCTTGTCAGGTCATTGTATGTTGTCACCCTGTGTAGCAGTGTGTTGCTCCTGTTGTCAGCCAATGTCCAATGTTTCCCTGCTCATTTTGGTTTTCTGTTGGACAACCTTTGTTTTTGGACTCTGTCATCAGCCACTCAGTTTGTAAGTGTGCTCGCCTTTGTTTGTTTATTAAAACCCTTCTGAACTGTTCCTGCTGGCTTTCGTGTCCTGCTTTCGGGTCCTACTACCTGCCTCCATAAGACAAACTGTGACAGAATGATCCGACCACAAATGGACCTAGCGGATCTAGCATTATTGGCAGAGGATATAAGGGAGTGGACCTCAACCTGTGAAAGGTTAGGTTCCTCAATCCTGGATTCCATGGACTTGGATCGCAGACTGTTTGTTTATGGCCTCATGGAGAAGACCCTGTGCAGCAAGCCAAGGCTGCTGAATCTCCCCTCCCTGGATGAGCAGTTGGTCGTCATCAGACGGATGAAGAGAGACCTGGAGCAGATAATGGACACTCCCGAGGGTTCGCTGCCTGGTGGCGCTAGAGCTGCTAGCCGCCAGCCTGATCCCCGGCCCGCTAGCTGCAGGGTGGGAGGCATCTTCCTCTCCCAGCCTGCACGCACCCAGCCTGCTAGCTGCCCGCCTGGTCATCTCCCTCCTGTGTTGGCTCCAGCATCCAGACTAGTTGGGGACTCCTGGACATCTAGCTCTCTGGTCTCTTTTTTGATGGACTTGGCATTAGAGCCAGAGAGCCTAAGGATTGCAAGTCCCCAACCAGTCAGCCAACCAGCTAGCTGTCAGCCGGCTAACCCCCAACCTGCTCCGCCTGATTACCGGCCAGCTAGTGCTGCTAGCTTTCTGCCTGCCCACCTGCCTGATCCCCGGCCTGCTAGCGCTGCTAGCAGCCAGCCTGATCACCAGCTGACTCCTGTTCCCTCGTCGGTGTTCCAACCGGCATCAGCTTCGTTGGTGGCCTCAGTCCGAGGACCTCAGCCCAGCTGTGCCTCCAGAGCACCCAAGCTTTGGGTGCCGACCTCCGGAGAGGTCTTGCCGTCGGCCTCCTGCTCGGCCCCCAGTGGGTTTGCTGCCTCACTGTTGGCCGTCCTGCCAACCCCTTGAACTGTTGCCCCCTTGATCTGCCCTGCCTGTTGGGTCGTCCCCCGGGGCCACCTCCCGAACATTGTTGCCTCCCTGTTCTGCCCGGCCTGTTGGGTCGTCCTCCGGGACGGCCTCCTGAACATTGTGGCCCCCCTGGTCTGCCTGGCCTCATGGGTCGTCCCGCGGGACGCCCACCTGAACAGTTTTGCCCTCCTGGTCTGCTCTGTCGACCTCTGGGTCTGCTCCCTGAACTTTTGTTCACCTCGGTCGGCCTCCTGAACTGCCTTGCCCTGCCGGTATTTGGCCTTTTGAGACTTTTGTTTTGTTTTTCTGGCCCTCCGCCTGGGCTCCCTCCGCCCACCCTGGGCCAGCTTGACCTGTTTGTTTTTTTGGGTTTTTTTTTGTGATGTTTCGTTTTAGGACGTCAGGGGCTGTCCTTTTTGGGGGGGGGGTACTGTCACACTCTGCCTCTCTGCCATGCCGTGTTTTGCACTTTTGGATTTAGTTGGTGTTATTTTGGTCTGTTGGGTTTTGGGGGTCTGTTTTGTCTGTCATCTAGTGTTCGGTAACCCTTGTCATGTCTGTTACCCCAGTGATCCCTCTGCATGTCTGTCTCCGTTTTCCCCTGCTTTGTCTCTCCCTGCCTCCAATGCAAATTTAGTTTTAATATATCAACACTGTATCTCCAAAATCTCTGACTGGTAAAATGCAAATTCACACACTGATGCACAGTCCCCACCCATTATGCCTGCATAATATATATCCTTCATTACAGCTTTTGCAGTAGCAGACTCAGCCAAGTTCCCACCATGACAGTTGTACAAAGTGTCCCCCTCTTGGCTCTCATTTCAGGTGAGTGAAGTCGGTGTCCAGGGGAGGAGAAAAGGAGCTTTGGATGTCTGCTGGCTCCCTGTCATCCACATGTACACACTGGCTGTAGATGTTATGAATGATTACTCGGACGATCCTTGTAGTTTATTATTTGTGGTAAATATATACTAAATTTAGATATTTTATGACCTTGTAACTCACTAGTTACTCCCATTATAAATTGTTATGTTTTAATGTCTGCAACCTTGTTAATTGCGCTGCTGCCTGTCTTGGCCAGGATGCTCTTAGAAAAGAGATTTTTAATCTCAATGGAAAAAAAAGGGACTGGAATGGATCAGATAGTGGAACTGGCACAATATTTGCCCAAAGTCAGTGTTGGGCAAGTTACTCAGAAATTGTAATATTACTAATTACTCCTTTAAAAAAGTAATATTACTTTACTTATTACTGGGTGATAAAAGTAACTAGTTATGTTAATACTTTTGAGTGTTTCCCACAGAATGACAGGAGGGGTGGAGGAGGGGGTGTGGGGTTGGACAGGTTTGTGCAGCGGTGTTCACGAGAGAGAGGGAGAGAGACAGAGAGAAGCAGGGAGCGAGCCAGGAGGTGCTGCACGAATATATGCTCCTCAATACAGCTCCTTAATCAAAAATGATTTTAAATACACCTAGTAAAAATTTGAAAATCTATGTGGCGGTCAGCGTTGATAATTATCCAAATTATAGGCTAATTATGGGAAACACACTTTCCCTACCACCCCCTTCACCCCCAAACAAAGCAGTCTCTCCTGATTTTTTTAACTAACATCATATCCATACCATGAGTAAGTAGTTACACTACTTAGTTGGAAAGTAATATTATTACAGTTACTAGTAATGTGTCACTGCCCAACACTGCCAAATACACATCCAAAAATCTAGTGTAGGCTACTTAGAGGTGAAGAGTCTTAAAGAAGGAGACTCTGCAGTTTATTATTGTGCACGAGCCACAGTGACACACCAGACTATAAAGCATGTACAAAAACTGAACACTCGTTTCTGTATGAGATGCACTGAAGTCAGGGCTTTGAAAAAACATTTCCCATTGAATGATGGCCAATAAACAATGAAACACATTTTGTCATGTATTTGTCAGTGTTGTGGGGCAGTTTATCATGACTGAAGACAACGTTATTGTAATTACAACATAATTTAACTGCAGAAAAAGCTTTACTTTACTTTAAAAGCTTTTTCTACAGTACTCAGCTCTTCTAAATTAACTTACTTCAAACCAATAAACACATTAGAAACACTGAATAGTCAGATGAATGATGGAGATAATTTTGTATTATTTTGTGAATAATATTGATCTCATCCAGACTTTTATTTTTACCCCCTACACATACTGCTGACACTTTGGGGGATTTTTTAAACCGAATGTGGATTTGATTATTTTAAGAACCGAGTCTATAGATAAACTAAAATGCTCTTCTCCTCCCTGTGAGGAGGAGTCAATGCAAAACTCAGATGTCTTCCACCTCTACTTATCTGACTGCAGAGAGGATGACAGAGAACAGTGGACACACAGTTCAACATGATGGACTATAGGACAGGACTGCTGCTTTTAACGGTCTGCTGGGCAGGTGAAGAGCTTCACTCGATTTAACATAATTCTGATTTCCTGAACCAATTTAATCAATGTGATTTTTAAAATGTCCTGACAGGTGTTGATGGTCAGACTCTGACAGAATCTGAACCAGTGATTAAAAGGCCTGGAGAATCCCACAGATTGACTTGTACAGGCTCTGGATTCACATTCAGCAGCTACTTGATGGCCTGGGTCAGACAGGCTCCTGGAAAAGGACTGGAGTGGGTTGCCACTATCGATGTTACTAGCATCTACTACTCTCAGTCAGTCCAAGGGAGGTTTACCATCTCCAGAGACAACAGCAGACAGCAGGTGTATCTGCAGATGAACAGTTTGAAGACTGAAGATTCTGCTGTTTATTATTGTGCTCGACAGCCTCACAGTGACTGGAGTTGGTTGAGCAGCTGTACAAAAACCTACAGTACTCATCTTTACTGTGCTGATAGATCCTGAGAAAGACTTCTGTTTTAATTTAAACTTCTGTTTTAATTTTTGTTGTTGTTTTAAGGAAATCCTAAAAAAAAAAAACACAATTAAAATGTCTTACTGTAAAGACCACTTCCTTATAAAACTCCCAATGACAAAACAATCTGAAATCATTATAATATATATTATCCATATAAATAAAATACACAGTACATTTTCACATTCCAGTCACATTCATGTTTAAATGATTTGACCTCTACAGACAGTCACATTGTGGGAGTGAAAATGTTACAGTACCCGATGTAAAAACACTAGAGGGCAGTCAGTGTTAAGTTTCTTACTCTGTCACTTTATTCAAACATAATCTCATATCTGCTGATCTGCTGAAAAAGATCTGTAGTATACATTTTTCCACTTTTCTAAATAAACTTACTTTATGAGGGTTTTGTTTGAGTAAATCCAATCATGGCATGTTATACGGTTTCTAAATGAACCATCTATGTGGTGAGATCTAAGACCATTTTAGCACATTCATTAATAATGATTATTCAATAATGATTAAATAAATAATGATAAAAGATTATTCAACTGTATGCAAATAAAAGTTACTCATAAGGAAGTGAAGTGTGTGTGTGTCAGTGAGAGGACAGAAGAGCTCACATCAGTTCAGCTTCAACTGTTGCGTCAGATGTGTGACCAGGCTGGGCCAGTTGAGCCTGGTCCCAAACTTCACCAACTTTATAAACTTTGTCAAAAATACTCTATTAGCTTCCCACAATAGCCATAAGTTTGCAGACAAAAACTTCTCTGGAGACGGTCAAGAGTCGGTGCAAAAAGAGTTTATTCCAAAACAGGACACATAAACCCATACAACATCCCAGCAGGCTGGACGATGAGGTCAACCCTATGGTCTGCAGACAGCCTTATATACCCCTTCTGGGCTGGTGTGCCCCCCTTCTTTCTTTATGCTGAATCTCTATCTATCTTCTGTTTTTATGCTGTTCACACAGGTTGTTATACCACTTTTACAAGTTTTCCAGCTTTCATTCATCATTCTGTGTTGTTGACTTTCTATATTTATATTTCTATATTTTGTTATATTACAGGATAAGAAACTCATCATTTACATTGTAACTCAAATGTCACCCTTTTTCATCAGTTATGCGTATATAATTTGACGCACAGTTATATTTCTTAAAAAATTACTACAGGAATAACACATGTTGTTGTTATACTGGCTGTTTATTACTTTTTCTTGTCTTCATCTATCCATCCACTTTCTGCCTTTGAAGCTCACCCACTCTGCCGAGCAGAGCCAGCAATTGCTTTGTCAGCAAGTTCACCAAATGCCCATGGGCAAGTTCACTTGAAGTTCACACAGGCTCTATGAATCAGAGGTTGGAAGCTGTCAATCAACCCCTTTAAGCAATCATTAAACATGTAGTCTTAATATCAGCAGACTGACACCTTGGCAGTTCATCATGTTATAACAACAGTGGATATCAGTAGACCAAAGCATGCACTTGTCACAGCAGATTTTGGACACCTGTAGCCTCTCCTGCTCATAACAGTAGATAACAGTTGAGCAAGGTATGCATAGTCTCAGTGTCTGCAGTCAATGCCCCCACTCAGGGATCTTACCACAATGAGCTAGTTACTGCATTCATGATTACAGCACAGCACTTCTAAGTAGAAAATAAGACACATCTCATGATGTGTAATGTTCAAAGATTAAGAAGTAAGTAAGAAGTAAGTAAGGATAATTAATAAACTACCTACTAATGATTAATGCTAATTAAGGATATTAAAATGATTATAAATGATGAACTAAGAATGATTACTTATTAATATTGATTAAAGATAATAAAATGATTGATTAAAGATGATGAATTAGGAATGATTAATGATTACTTCTAATTAAGGATACTAAAATGATCAAAAATGATTTGCCCTTTGCTGATCATGCTACTTTCACCAAAAACCTCACTTTGTGGAATAAGCTGGTGTCTTTTGTGCTGTGTGCTAAAGACAAGACATCCCTACTGTGATAGACAATGTTTATGTATACTTTGCAACACATTTTCACTAATTCTGCTTTAACTTTGCTGGTATTTTTGATGATGTCTTGCTGTGCTCATTCACTTTGCTCCCAGAGCACACGTGCCTGCTTACACACACACTTGCTACTGCCTCCGGGCAGTTAGACACAGAGAGGACCACACACACTCAGAGCTATAGAGTTTCAGCGTTGTGATCTTAACTTTACACTGTAAAATAACACTAAGTGATGACAAGAGCTATAGAGTTTTAACACTGTGATCCTGACTTTACACTTTAAAATAATACTTTAAATGATGAACACTGCACTTAATGAAATGATGGCAATGCAATTAATGACAACAATTTAGGCTGTAATGTTCTAAAATAATTTGCGACCCATCACAACATCAACATGTTCTCTGCAGCTCTGATACTGCTGCTGGCAGCTGGATCCTGTGAGGAGCTTTCAGTGGATTCACACTAATAAACACATTAGAAACACTGAATAGTCAGATGAATGATGGAGATAATGTTGATTTCTGTTTCCACAGGTGTGAACAGTATTGATCTTATCCAGCCAGACACGATGGTTGTGCAGCCTAGACAGTCTTTGTCCATCACCTGTTAGGTCTCTGGTTATTCTTTGACTGCTGACAGCTATGCAACATATTCCATCAGTGGGGAGGAGCAGAGACACTTCTGCTGGAACAGTAGAACACAATAAAAGCAAATAATTTGCAGCCTGAGGACACAGCTGTGTATGACTTTGCACATTACCTCACAGTGATACAAACCACCAACAGACCTGCACAAATATTCAGCAACCTGTGAGAGACAACGTCCTACACATGTTAACAAGACATGCACAGTAACTTCCAGGAAATAGTTTACTTTCAAAATATATTTTACATATTATATATGTATACATACATGATATATTTTTAATTGTTGTGTTCTTGTATGTTGATGAAAAAGACATTTGTTTTGTTTATGTGCAAAGCGATGGACGATACAGTCCTTGGTGTTTGCTCTTTTCTTTGCTTTTCCTTTTGTTTGATGATTTTAATGAATAGGTTTTACATTATCCATGATTTGTGTTATTTTTAATCCCATCGGTCACAATAGTGACCATAAAAAACTTTTTCATTTATAAGGCTCTAAAAATGTTATCAATACATTTTAAGCAAATACTGAAATAATAGAGGGTCTCAATGAAACATGTGCAGTATCACATGTTTAGTCTAAACTGTCACATGACCAGAGCTGCTTAATTCCTGGTTGCACCATGAGAAAAGGATGGCTGCATCAAACCTCCCAAACAAAAGGTTAGTAAAGTATGTTAACATAAAGATAGGATGGAGAGTTTTGGTACACATTATCTTTAAGATGTCTAGTATTACTATTTGATATTATTAATAGTATATTAATATTAATATTTATTTGCATTTACTGAACTTTCTTCAATGTGGTCATAGAATGAGTAACCGTTTTGATGGCAGCAATAGTGACGGGTGGGGTAACACGGGGCAGGTATCCACATTCACAGTTGTTGTTGTACTATCTGCTTGGTTTTTTACTTTTAGTTTTGGGTATGTTGGCTCTAGGTGACCACCCAGACAAGGCATGCACTGTGGTATATAAAAACAAAATCCCCCTCTGTGTATTTCTGTGCCAGAGAGCAATAATAACACAAACCATCAGTAGACCTGAACAAAAATCCCTCAGTGCCTGAACACTGAGGGATTTTTCAGACAGCCTGCAGGGAAAGGACTGGAGTGGATTGGAATGAGATCTACTGGATATTCATTCTACAAAGATTCACTAAAGAACAAGTTCAGTATCTCCTTAGACTCTTCCACCAAAACAGTGACTCTAAACGGACAGAATGTGCAGTCTGAAAACACTGCTGTGTATTACTGTGCCAGAGATCCACAGTGAGAGACAATTACAGGAGAGTCATACAAAAACTACTTCTTCTGGCAACATTCAATTGTTTCAGTATCCCTTTTTAGTTTTTCCTTTCTGTAACTGTCAGTATTGGAAATTTTAATAGTGAGTGACTGAATATTGAGGTCTTATTTTTATCTTAAATATAAAAATGTTTTATTTCTTGTTAAGAAAAATGATCTGTAGTAGTGTGATGAATGTGTTTAACCCTAACCCTAATAAGAGTTGTGATTAAGGCAATGACAGACAGATAGAATAGATAGATACTTTATTTGTTCCTGGGGGGACATTAACATGTCACAGCAGCAGTACACAAAGAAACAACAAAGAATAGTGCTAAAACAAATGTCAAACACAAATACTAACATAAAAGTAAAAAATGTGAGCACTTCACACGTGCGTGATTGGCGAGTCCAGAGGGTTGCACCTGCATACTACAAGTGTGTGAAATGTAGGTAATAAATTGATAAACTATTGCCAAAGTTTTCACATGAAACAGACTCTTCTTAATAATGAAGCCAATTTCATAATGTGTTTGCAGACCTATTGCACAAATTATACTGAACCACGAAAGAGGGACTTTTGGCTGAATGACTCATGTACAGAAAACATTCATCCTACAGTTTCAACAAACAGTAACTGAGATCCAAGTCAAATTCATCTCCTCCCTGTGAGGAGGAGTCAATGCAAAACTCAGATGTCTTCCACCTCTACTTATCTGACTGCAGAGAGGATGACAGAGAACAGTGGACACACAGTTTAACATGATGGACTATAGGACAGGACTGCTGCTTTTAACTGTCTGCTGGGCAGGTGAAAAATTTCACTGATCTTATGTTTTCTTGTAATGTGTCAGTTTGTTGCATGTGATGGTTTTCTTTGCTGTCTTAACAGGTGTTGATGGTCAGACACTGACAGAATCTGAACCAGTGGTTAAAAGGCCTGGAGAATCCCACAGATTGACCTGTACAGCCTCTGGATTCACATTCAGCAGCTACCGTATGAGCTGGATCAGACAGGCTCCTGGAAAAGGACTAGATTGGATCGCTTATATAAGCACATCTAGTTCTCCTATCTATTACTCCCAGTCAGTCCAGGGTAGATTCATCATCTCCAGAGATGACTCCAGCAGTAAAGTCTATCTACAGATGAACAATCTGAAGACCGAGGACACAGCAGTGTATTACTGTGCCAGAAGAGACACAGTGAGAGACAATAACAGGAGAGTCATACAAAAACTACTTCCTCTATTTACCACCACCACTGAGAACATTCAGAATTATAACATTATCAGTATATTTAATTTCCACTACCACTGTGTTTGAAAGTAAACATAAATGTTAACAGTACTGTAAAGAGTCAACACTTTCTGTCATTTTAGGGTGCAACATGAAATTAGTAACACACTCCAACATTAAGCAGAGGTGTTTTCCAGGCGGGGATGAATGTGTTCACACTGCACAGACAATATCAAAACACAAATTACTTTAAGTGGACATGGTATGCTGATAGTGTTAATTGGATTTCAGTTCTATTGTTTTAGCCTAATGAACAAGGATGTTCTCAGTTGATAGTGTATTAAATTCATTTGTAAACAACATGAGTATATAAAAATAAAATTGATAAGAACAGAGAAATATTTTACTTACAGAGAGCTTTTCAAGATCCACAGACACTTTACATGGCAAGTACAGAAACTAAATAAAACTTTCCGGTTGTACATGGTAGCTCAATATACAGTATCACACAGTGATTTGAACTTCCAGTGACCAGTAAATGCTCCGTATTTGTACAGCGCCTTTCTAGTCTTTTCAAACACTCAAAGTGCTTTTACAGTAAATTACATTCACCCCCACACTGTATTTATTTATTTATTTTTTTTTTTTGAGGAAACAGCAAATTTACACTGTTATACAAGGAGAGGGACTGATTATACAGGGCCCCAATGGACGGAGGTCCCTTTAAAATCCTGGAATGAAAACTTTGTTTTTGTTTGCAATGTTAAATTTTTAAGCAAGTAGTTTCAAACTAAATAAAAAGCGTCTGAATAAATCAGTTGGGAGACTGAACTTTGTATATCCCCCCAAAAAAAATTAAAAGTAGTGGAGGCCACTCTTACCATTTCTAAAAGACGCAAAATGGTTTAGCAGAGCAGAGTGACGCTGATGCTGGAGCATCAACATGCTTTGTCAAGTCTTTCCCCAAGCACGGGAAATTAAAGGTCCCAAAAAAGAAAGAAAAGAGTAAGGACGCAAAGTGAAGGAAAATAACTGCCAGCTTATTTCTTTCAAAAGAAAGGTGATCACAGTCACAACTAGCAGTTAAAGAATGGTTTAAGCTAATATCAGCAGTTTAGATTGAAGGCAGGTATCTAGTGCAGTCTTGTTCCCTTGTCTTTTATTATGCAGTACTGTACAGTTAGCAATTTCTCAATGTCCGGCTATGACAACTAAGAAGGATTTTTTTTTACCAGCGTTGTACCTTATACCTTGAGAATGATATATGCGTCAATAAACGATAATGCTAATTTGGCTTGATACTCATAGCAAACCTCATTTAATCATAGTAAAATAGTTGTAGGATACAGTTTGTTGAGAAAAGAGTTGAAATGTGGTGAGATTTCAAACTGTGCAGACTTAAGCACAAATAACAGATTATTACTACTTGTTTAATTGTGATAAGAATGGGTCATTAGTGACTACCCTAAACACCATGTGTACAGTTGTTAGCTCCATTATTTCCATTATTTGTCAACATTTTTC
Source organism: Micropterus dolomieu (assembly GCF_021292245.1). Lineage (NCBI taxonomy): Eukaryota > Metazoa > Chordata > Actinopteri > Centrarchiformes > Centrarchidae > Micropterus > Micropterus dolomieu. The sequence continues at coordinate 13,640,684 of NC_060151.1, forward strand.
AAAAGATGAGTGAGAGACAGGGACCAAGGCCCCATCCACACTACTCCGTTTTAGTTTACAAACGGAGAATTAAAACGAATACGATCTCCATCCACACCAGCGTTTCCGCTGCATTTTGGAGTTGATCTCCGTCTACATTAAAACGACTGAAAACGCACAGCTAGGAGCCGTTCAGGTGCACTGGGCATGCGCGTGCCAGTGTAAACATGAAGCAGATGGTCTGTTCCGTAGTTACAGAAGATTTGGCAAAAAATAATTAAATACAGACTAAGCATCAGACCAGTTTTTTTTATTGTTGCATGGATCAATAAACATATGTAACACATGTAACACAGGAGTGTGGCGTCAGAAAACAGACTGGGAGTTGTTGCAAAGTAAATGGCGACATGCACAGTACAAGTGTAGGCAGATGAGTATTATTTGCAAAACGCAAAACAGGGTCAGCAGCGTTTCCAAACTTCTCGGTTTTAGGTCTTCGTTTTCATCGTTGTAGTCTGGACGGGGAGGTGCAAACGTAGCAAAAGGTCTCCGTTTTAATTCGAAAACGCAGTAGTGTGGATGGGGCCCAAGAGAGGAAGGGGGCCCACAGAGACTGCTTGTATATAGAGCCCAGAAATTTGTGCTACATGCCTGGTCAAAAGAGAAGGAATGAGTGAGCAGGTGACCAGCTGAGAATCCATTTGCAGCCACTTGGGTGTATCAGAAAGCTTCCTTGTTTGAGGGAACTGATCTTGCTAATAAATCAGGGCTCTGACATTAGCTGCCCAGTGAAATCCCCACACTTTTTTACATTTTAGTAAGTGAGTCTTGGAGACATTATGATTGAATTATAGTTTTAGAGAAAATGCTTAATTGGAACTTTACATTTTAAACAAGTACATGAACCCAGGGAGCAACACAGTCACAATTAGTTAGTTAATCACATTTAAACACCCTAGAGAAAGTGGCAAAGACCTCCAAAAATCAATGCCCTGAATGAAAACCTGCTTAAAGCCTTATTCCAAAATGGATGAAATTCATTATTTTCCTCAATTCTACAATACCCCATAATAACAACGTGATTGATGTTTGTTAGAAATCTATTTTTGTTTTTTTTTAAAGCACAGCCTTTGCTATGACACTCAAAACTGAGCTCAGGTCACACACCTGTCTAAAGTCCCACAGTGCATGTCCAAGCAGGTTTACCATCTTCAGAGGCAGCTGCATGCAGCTGTATCTGCAGATAAACAGTCTGAAGACTGAAGATTCTGCTGTTTATTATTGTGCTTGAGACTCAGAGACTTGCAAAATCCTACAGGACTCATCTTTACTGCATTTATCTGATATGGCTGATATCATTATTTCAAATAGTCAGAGAAAATGATTCTATACAGTTATACCAAACACTGTGAGAAACCCTAATGTTTGATTAGAAAAAACATTTCTAGGCGGAAATATGAATGTAGAAATGAAATTACTAAATCTGCATCTTGCTTGTTCCATAACAGAGCTTCATTAAAACAACTCCTCAGAGAAGACAGTAGCTGAGCAATAAACAACATTTATAGTTCAGTGGTTTCAAATGTCCAATGTCAGATTTAAACGGAGTGTGGACTGTTAGCTGGAGAGGTGTTCACCTCCTGGGCCGTGCCGAGCGGGGCCTTGAGCAAGCCCCTGAACCCCCAACCGCTGGGGCCGCCTTACCAAGTGGTAGCCCACTCGCTCTGACATCTCTCCATGTGTTGTTGCTGTAGGTCCTGTTTGTGCATTTCAGACCTGTTAAAAATACTAACAACAGAGTGAAAACATTTAGTTTCCCCTCGTGGGATTCTTATTCCATTCTTCTTCCAAAAGAGCCCTTCCATATACATTATTTGATAGATAAACCAGCAGATCTTTTCATGTTTGCTACAGCTGTAAGTTTCTTGCATATCGTCACACAGGTTTCAGTTCCAAAGTGTTGATTTCCTTTTTTATTTTATTTTTTTAAATAATGAAACCTTTTAACGTCTAAAATCCAACCAGCTGCAGTATTAGTATTAGATTATCTTGCTTTCACCTCACTTGTTTTTACAGCAACAAATAAACAAACATGAAAAATAATAAATCAATTGATCTTTCAATTATAACCAAATCACGTAATAAACTGTTAGGTAGACTACATTCCTTAATTTTTATGATTCAATTATCTTTTTTCAAGTTATATACCAGTGTTTCCCAAAGAATGACACTGTAACTGTGGCGCACGATGGGGAGGGGTGTGCGTGCAGTCGATATTGACTACCAGCTATACAGCGTGCTAGCATCGAAAACCCAGGTGTTTTCTAACAATAACTTAGCTGTCCTTATTAGCTAGGCTGCTTACATGCTTGCTAATAATTTTTTAAAGCTGGGTCTACGACATTGACAGTGTTGTGTTGGAAAGATTTGTGCAGCAGTGTTCATGAGGGAGAGAGTGAGAGAAGGACAAGCGAGAGGATGTTCTGAGAGACTGCACTACGTTGTATGAATGTGGCAGTCAGCATTGATATTGTGGCGGCCGCTACAAATAAATGAACATATGGGAAACATGGACAAAATTGTTGGTACCCTTCCATTAAATAGAGAACACAATGGTCCCTGAAATAATGTGAAAGTGACAAAAGTAATATAAAAAATATAATTTGATTTCAATCATAAATATGATTGAAATCAGACATTGCTTTTGAATTGTGGTTCAACAGAATTATTTTTTTTAAAAACTGATGAAACTGGCCTGGACAAAAATGATGTTAACTCTGGAAATAATCTGACCATAGGGACATGTTTAACTGAGGTGTGTCCTGTAATTAGCACCGCTTGCTCTTTGAGCCAAACTGGAAGACGACCGAGGAGGACACTACTGTTGAAAGCAGAAAGCAAATCATTAGACTAAATCGTTTTTGAACTTGAATGCAGTACTCAGACTCAGAGTTGGTGAATCGAAACAGGGTTTTATTAACAATATACTGGATGTGAGATGCTGGGTTCAGGGAGTGGGTGGTCCAGGGGCAGCATAATAATCCAGGAAGGGGGAAGTCCGCAGGGTATGACTCCCCATTCCCGGGTGTGCATGAGCAGGAGTGAAGTAGTTGCAAGAGCTGGCCCAGGTGGGGAGATCGGTAACATGTGTCTATGATCTGGCGCTGAGGGGAGGCAAGGACCCGGTATAAGAGGCAGAGCATAATGAGGCTGATGGCTGGCAGCTGGTAACAGGCTCCTGCACACCTGCCTCCACTCCTGCAAAAAAGGGACACACACACACACACACACCCCTAGTGACCATTTTGGGTTTTTCTTTCTTTAATGGAAGGGTACCAACAATTTTTTCAACATCTGTAATATAAAAACGGAAATGTTCTGTTTGAAAATGTCTGTTTTCTTATGTGATGTTTTATCCAATGTAGATGGCATTCAGTTATTATTATTATTATTATTATTATTAATTGTTATACAATAAATCTAAACTCTAACCGAATTAAAACATCTAATTTGTGTATAAATGTTGAAAAACTTGAAAAGCATCTTCATAATTAGATCATAATTATAATTTAGAATATAAAACAATGATGTGATATATGGTTTTCCCGAGATCTGTGAGATGTGGTGTGTTTCTCTGTGAGGAGGAGTCAATGCAAAACTCTGATCTCTACATATGTGTTGCAGAGTGAAGGACAGAGACTGAATCACTGACATTTACACTGTAGACTGGACAGAGACAACAGGATGTTAAAATGATCAGACCTGATTATTTGGGTGTTTTTCTCATCCTGTCTATTAACTGGGCAGGTAAGATCAATGAATCTCTTTATTGGAAAGATGCTGATAATATTAACTAATGACCTGTTTAAATATCTGCAGGTACTGAGGCTCAACCACTGACAGAATCTGAACCAGTGGTTAAAAGGCCTGGAGAATCCCACAGACTGACCTGTACATATTCAGGGTTTGATGCCCATTACTGGAACGCTTGGATCAGACAGGCTGCTGGAAAGGGACTGGAGTGGGTTACAACTAGGGGATAGTAGCGACAAATACTACTCCCAGTCAGTCCTGGGAAGGTTTACCATCTCCAGAGACAACAGCAGACAGCAGGTGTATCTGCAGATGAACAATCTGAAGACTGAAGATTCTGCTGTTTATTATTGTGCTTGAGACTCACAGTGACTGGAGTTGGATGAGCAGTAATTTTTTGTTCCTGAGAAATATTTGTAGTAAACATTAAACACACAAAAAGCACAAAATAAATCACTTCTCATAAAACAGCAGCAGCACAACAACGAGACAGCTCAACAATCTCTTTGCTGTAATTAAACTACTACAAACACTATACCTTTTGACAAATTAAGTAAATTATGTAGAATGTAAAGTGAGTCATATCAATAACTCACTCATCGTCAACCACTTATCCTGTGTAAGGAGTGGAAGGAGACTAGAGCCAATCCCAGCTGACATCAGCCAGGAGTCATTAGATCACAATGTTGCAGTTTCTTTTATAAAATCACTAGAGGGCAGTCAGTGTCAAGTTTCTCTCTCCTCTGTTTCTAAAAGGAGACACTCAGATCTGGTGTTCTCATTGATCTTAACTGACTGACACTTGAACCCTGGACTGAACTAAAGTTTAACACTCCTGCTGCTCATGAACACTGGATACTGTGATAGTTGATACTTTTCTACTCTAAACAAAAGTCATGTGTTAACTTGACTTCATTTTGATTAGTAAAGTTTGACTAAGGTGTTTACGATCAGCAGCGACTGGAACTCCATCTTTCAGTCAGTTTATTGCAGCAGACGACGTAGATCTCAAGATAAACAGCAGAAAGCCTGAAGGAACTGCCATGTCTTTCTGTGCTTGATGAACAACTAATCTGCAGTAAGAACCATTTTCTTGGATTTGAGTAAAAACTCACTGGGCTGATAGACCCTGATGTGATTAACATCTTTAGATCATTCAAAATGATACAAAACCACTTATACCACTTATGTGTGGCTAGCATTAAATTTACATTTCACGAGAGAATCCATCCATCCATCGTCAACTGCTTATCCTGCAAACAGGGTCGCGGGATGCTAGAGCCAATCCCAATAGACGAACAACAACTCACGCTCACACCTACCAATTAACTTACACTCACCAATTAACCTAGTCTGCATGTCTTTGGTGACGGTGGGAGGAAGACAGAGCACCCGGAGAGAACCCACACAGACATGGGGAGAACATGCAAACTCCACACAGAAAGGCCGGGGCAACCGGGGTTTGAACCCACGACCTTCTTGCCTTCATTGCTGGAGCTCTTCTTTTCACCCTGTGTGTTGTACGCTCTGCTCTTGAGCTACAGAATGATGCATCTTACTTGTACAAAATCTTTGTTGGGAGTTGCATTTGCGCAATTCCCAGGTAAGGACTACCAGTCAATCAGAAGAGAAGAGAAGGGCAAGTATATCCAGCTGCAGCCTGCAGACCGTGACGGAAGTTGACCTTTCAAATATGGTTTGTCCCAGAAGACACTGCGCACAAAACGTGATCAAGTTCATCTCGGCTTACGTACATGATAGATCCTAATGCAAACCGTATTATTCTTTAGAAGCCAACAACATCGAAAATGTGTTCAAACGTTTTCGGAGTTGAGAAGCTCCGCAAGTGCCGACCATAGTGCCGACGGGTGTTATATAGCTGCAGTAACGTTACCGGAGGCTGCACAGCAACACAATGGAGGTTAACCCTATCTGCTAGCGCCGCTGTAGGGTTAACCGGTCGACAGCATAATCAATAACTTTAGGCACATACCCTGGTTAGGGTAAGAGGAATGTACTTTCGGGGGGCTGTCAGGAATAGCTAGCTAGCTACGGTTAGCTCCCCCAGGCCCAGTCAAACAGACCTCTGCAGCCAACACAGCAGACGTGTCCAGCAACAGCTGATAATGTTCGTACCGCTGTTATTCTGTCAATAAATTCTCAGTAATGTTGTTAAGTTTTAACCTAAATCGAGACACATCTGGCTTGTGATGTAACATTACAGAATATTCTTGGTTTGTGAAACTTAAAATCACTTTGGAAGAAATAAAATATACAACAGTGGTATGAATTGAAACATTGCTTTATTATTATCATTAGGCTATTATAAATAAGTATTTGCAGGAATTATAGAATAAATATACTATATTAATATATAAGTATAATATAGTAAATATTAACACATAACGTACAGTGATTACTACGTTGACACTTGACACCTCTTTTTTTAACGGCTTTTTTTTATTTAACAACTATGCGTGGACCGAGCAGTCGAGATAAACGTCATCACGTTTGGCTTCTGGGCCATATATGGAAGTTCAACTTCCGTCACATTTGTCTGGTTTTTATATACAGTCTATGGTTTGTCTGCGGACTGCAGCTGGACCCTTCTCGAGAAGGGCGGGTCGTAACAAATATCGTAGTGTGATCCAAATCAAAGTCGCTTCAGACTGCGACCGTAACCGAGCAGATGGTATAAGTTACTCACCAGTCCACAACCACACATCATTGTTCCACATCTTACCATTAGGACTAAACGTTGAACTGTTGCCGGTGTTCTGACGATCTATGCTGCCTTGCCGAAAAATGCTACCATAGCGCAAATCGATAGACTCGACTCTACTCGGCCCTGCTCCGTTTTCCATTGCAGATTGTACCCAGAGATAGTACGTAGCTTGTCGTCATAGCGACGCCACACACAACTGCCACGACGTAATGTTCAATGCGACACACACACCAGCGATCCACACAGCTTTCTCTTTTTTAAGTTAAAACGTTTCAACATTCCTCAGAATGTAAAGGCAGATAAGCGGTATGAAAACCTTCTAGCAATGTTTTCCTCTGCTGTTGTTGCTGCAGCGGTCTGTGTGACGGCGGGAGCAGAGGGCTCTGTGAGAGGATGGCTGGCCGGCCTCACGCTCCTCCCGCGGGTTGGCACTGGTTCTCGTAAAACTGTATTTAACTGGCATTTAAGTTGAACATTTACAAACAAAGTGAATGACCTGAATTACTCTGATTTTAATGAATATATCGTCTATTATCCATGATTCATGTTAATAATCTTATTTAGAATTATAATTTAATAATGATCCTTGTACATAATGTTTTAATATTGAATTGTTGTCAATACTTGTAGACATAATTACTTCAGTATGAAAGCAAAGTTAACAGTAATTTAATTTATGTAAATGTAGGGACATTTTCAAAACGTTACAGTTTAGTGTGTAGTGAAATTAAAACATGTAAAGCAGAGGTGATTTCCAGGCATGTTTTCACTCTGCAGATATAATAACAGTCAACAGACTCTTCTATTGGCTCCAGTTAGACCAACATTGATGCTTCATGTGTTTGATTCTATGCAAACTCAGTGACTTCCTTGTTACTCAGCTATAAAAACTTCCCATCAGGCTGTCAGTGGAGTTCACAGCACGTCACTTTCAACATAAACCATGTTTTCTGTAGCTCTGCTGCTGCTGTTGGCAGCTGGATGTGAGTCTCTCTGGATTTGTCACAGTCAGCAGTTCTTCTTTTGCAGTATAACTTGATCATTTGTTACTAAACATTTTCTTTTTTTAACAGGTGTGAAGTGTGAACAGTTGACACAGCCAGCCTCTGTGACTGTGCAGCCAGGTCAACGTCTGACCATCACCTGTCAGGTCTCTTATTCTGTTAGCAGCTACTACACAGCTTGGATCAGACAGCCTGCAGGGAAAGGACTGGAGTGGATTGGAATGAAATATACAGGAGGCTCTTACTTCAAGGATTCACTAAAAAACAAGTTCAGTATCGACTTAGACTCTTCCAGCAACAGAGTGACTCTAAACGGACAGAATGTGCAGCCTGAAGACACTGCTGTGTATTACTGTGCCCGAAAGACACAGTGAGAGACAATAACAGGAGAGTCCTCCAAAAACGACTTCCTCTATTTACCACTTCTGGCAACATTCATTTGTCTGAGTATTACTGTTTTTACATTTCTGATTGTGACTATCAGTTATGAACATTGTGAATAGTGAGTGACTGAATATTGAGGTCCTATTTTTATAGAATTCGTCTGAAATGTTAAATTGATTTGCAAACTAAATAAATATAAACAAGTTAAATGCCAATGTTTTCATTTCTTGTTTACAAAAAAATCCCTGTAAATGTTATGAATCTCTGTATTAAGATCACTTAATGCACTGTTAGGTACACCACATTATTTCACTTTCATGATTCAGTTTGTTTTTTGTAATATAAGTTGTTATACATACTTAACAGCTTCCTGCTGTACATAAAAACGGGCTTCCCACCAGGAAATCCGGCTACAACTAATAAAACAGTATCACAATATCCCTTCAATAAGTCAAATTTACTCACATACTGAGCCAAGCCAATTCTGCTCATCTGCATGCTCGTCGTCCTCATCGAGGTGGCAACCTGACTGCAGTTCCTCGTCATAACCGACTTCAGTGGGCAAATACTCACATTCCATGACGTACACAGGTGCATTTTATTGATGGCATTTTGAATGCAGAGAGATACCGTGACATGATCCTGAGGCCCATTGTTGTGCCATTCATCCACGACTATCACCTCAAGTTGCAGCATGATCATGCACGGCGCCATGTTGCAAGGATCTGTACACAATTGCTGGAAGGTGAACACATACCAGTTCTTGCATGCCCTAGTGAAAAGTGTATGAAAGAGGTGGTATTATGCTTTTTGACTTTTTCCCTCTCCTTTATTGAGTTATATACCTTATTTGTGCATGTAATAGGTTTGCAAAATGAAAAAGGAAGTTCCCATCTCCCACAGAAAACACTCTAAACTGCCTGAAAACAGCTTGTTTGTAGTCTATCCGTTTCCCTATGAAAGCTAAATGCGCCTCATATAACGCTCTCCAAGCGATTACTCTGACACGCCCTCAAAAACACCAGTGGAAAAACACTGAGCTGTAGTACACACCTCTCCTCTCCCTTCCAAACACTAGCTACTTTGCAGGCAGTCAGTAGACATAAGGTTAGGAGGGATTATTGGGTCAGATTTAAAATTAAAAGTCTAAAACTAAAAGTCTAAATCAGAAACTAAAAGTCAAAGTCAAAAATTTATTGGGTATTTAGGATTGGGGATTTGGGGACTCTGTCGTGTATGCAAATTAGGAGGCATGGCCCAAAGGCTGCAGGGAGGGTTTGGAACAGCTGAGGCGTAGGGGCACTTTATGGACTGCAGGGGGAGCTCTACTGCCAGCACACTGCCATGAAAGCAAGCAAAGGGAGTGAGCAGGGCTGGAGGGAGGACCATCATTTATAATACCTTTACTAAAAGGGTACAGCATTTCTGTCCATGTGGCCTCACACAAGTCAACAGTGAAAGGAGAGCTATCCGTCTGACGAGAAAGCAGCGGACAGTGAAGCAGGTAAGATATGATAACATTAGCGAGTTACCTATATTAGGCTAACTGTTTCTGACATGCATGAGTTATGTTACTGTCAGAACATGCAGGTTTTAAATGCGGATTTTAACCCCGCTGAGGGCTGTGTGTATAAACTGTAAAATTAAGGTGTAGAAGCTGTGTTTCTGGGTAACAGCACCATGCTGGGCAGGTGACAGGTGTGTGTTTACAGTGTTTGTGTGCTCTGAAAAACATAACAGCGCAGCTATAAAATCTCAGCAGGCAGACCTAGTATGGTATTATTACCAGAGGTGTGGACTCGAGTCACATGACTTGGACTTGAGTCACAAAAATTATGACTTGCGACTCGACTGACTTTGACTTTAACACCAGTGACTCGTGACTTCACTTGGAATTGAGCTTTTTGACTTCAGCTGATTTGACACTCCCCATGCCCAAATATAAATTATGATATAAACTTGCGCAGCACATCAACATAGGTCTCGAAAAAAAACACTGCGCCTCCAAAACGCACAACTTTATAAATTCCTCCACCTCACGGAGAAAAGAAAGGTCAGGTCGAAACAGTGTAGAAAGACTGCCGCAGCTGTTGCATGAAGCTGCTTCCACCAATTATAAAAACAAGTTAATTCAGATAAAAAGATAATGGCGCCGGGTGCTGTTTCACAACGACACTCGTTTTGTTTTATAAATCCAGCGCGCCTCTTTCCTTTACAGCTGTACAGCTGAGCCGCTCGTCCCTGTCTAAGGTGTGTTCAGTGTTGCTTTACTTGATCAGTGCTTGTAAAATATCCATGGTGTCTGCGTCTTCTAACGTCATAGCGATTTATAGTTTTCTCACCGCTGGTTTCTGTCTCTGCATCTCCCGACGAAACAACACGGTTTTATTTCAGCGTTCTGTAAGTAATTTCATCAACTCGATTAGTTCACCAGTCACCTGTCCTGCAGCTCCCCCAGTACACACACACACACACACACAGCCCCCTCAGTGACCCATCCGTGACCCAAAGCTGTCAACTTGGGGGAAACTGTGCTCTTGCACTGTAGATGCTGCTTAAAGTTAATAATGTTGGATTATTGTTTCTTATTTCATGGGCTATATGAGATTTTGGAGTAATACATATATAATAGTTTTAAAAAGAAACTGTTACATTTTAAAAGTTCAATAGTTGTTGAATGTTTCCTAAGGCGATGAGTAATCCTGTTAAATAATTGTGATCTCAATATTGACCAAAATTATTAGCAGCCCTACATGAACATTTAATTTAATTCATGAAATTATAGAACATTTGTTGTGTGAAACTACACCTCTGCCTTCTTTCTGTACAGGCTAATGCTTCATTCAATACATTTTTTTTATTTTTAAACTTTTGAAATGGTTTTACATTTGGTGAAGAGCACATTATGACTTGTTTAGGACTCGAAACTCAAAGTTTAAGACTTGGACTTGACTTGTTGGTCCTTGACTTGAGACTTGACTCGGACATGCCAGTCATGATCGGTCTGGACTTAGGACTCGACTTGGGACATGAGTACTAAGACTTGAGATTTAACTCGGACTTGTAAAACGATGACTTGGTCCCACCTATAATTATTACTACGTACACATATGGATGTAATGTTTAGGCCTGATAGACATCCACTAATCAGAAGTAGAGCACACTACCTGCATCACTGCTGATGTCATTTGACCAAGGAGTGAATGGTGATTAATGCAATTGTCATCAGTGTTTACTTTCCTACTACTCTCCTTTTGTTCTTTCACTTCACTTCACCGTCTGTCCATGTGTTTGTTATTGCCACGTGCTCAGCTGCATCCACACACCTGCACTGGGTTGCACTAGCTCTGTATTTTGTGAGGTTAATAGGTTCATAGGATCATAACACAGGCACCCCCTTACATATTGTTTAGGGTGCAGTAGTGTTTTTTGCTTGTTTGTTTCATGTATTGTTCTGTGATACTTTTGCTTCTTGGTATTGTTTAATTATGTATTGTGCTCCAGTGTCCTGTACACAAGCAGGGCAAAGCAAGCGTTAGATCCAACTTTTACCACAAGAGAGAGTATACTGTTAGTGAGTTATGTTAGGAGCAGCCTCAACAAGGCAGTGCAGACCATGCTCATATTATAGTGATGGCAAGTTCGACTCTTTTGACAGACTTGAATTTTCAAATCTTATCTTGAATCATTTCGTTCATTTGAACTAGGCTGGTTATTGTGGCGCTGCAGCCCTCTAGTGGGCGATTAAAAAACAGCGCCGTTCTCAAACACGGAAGGCTGCCTGGCTTGCTTTAATTGACAAAGTATAATGCACAAATTCACCTCTTGATTACTGTATATCATCATTATATAAACCCCCTGGGCCCACAACCAAATTCAAACCATGTAAAAACCACAGAAATATGTTGTCAATATGCAATCCACTACTCCGGCTAAATCCTTCCATTTTCACAATCTTTCCCCAGTATACAACCAGACCAGCCATATAAAGGCTTATGTATATAATTACTATCATTATCTCTAAAGTGCTCATTCGTACAGTAGCCTAACGTCCCTATCCATGAGTAAAATATTAATATCAGATTTGCAGTAAATATATTGAAGTAATAAGCTTGATACACTAAATGAATAAACACACTCTTATTAAAATTCAACCAATTAAATAATAATCTGGATCAAGCCACCAAGTTCTTAAAGAACTCCAGCACAGAGAGAAGAACAAAGAAATAAACACATGTAAACGCAGCAGTTTGGCAGGTCTGGACGCAGAATGGGCCACATCAGGTCCGGATTCTGCTGACAGAGAAACTCACATGAGCACATCGCTCTCAAACATGGCCAGGTTGTTCACCTGTCATGACCTGTGAAACAACAGCACGGCTCTGTTGGTAAATAAAAAGGAAAAGTTACGTTGCGTTTTCTGGCGGACCTGGAAAAGCTGTTTAAAGAGCTAACGCTAATGTTGCTACGTGGCTGTGTTTTGATGACCTGGTCTGTTTGTTTCGGAGAGGAGACGACCTCGGAGGTAATTTGGCTCCAGGTGGAACGCTGTCAGGGCTCTGAAGTGGAGCGGACCCAGAACAACTCTCATCAGCTGTTAGCTGTAAGGCTACTATAATTTAGCACAACATCCCTGCGCTGTAATAATGTTATGCTTTATAAAATGTCACATAATTAACAAAATAGCTTTATAATGTCAGTCCAGTGACTGTTACTTGACAGCCGACCTGCCTCTCATTCTTTACTCAGCCTGCCGAGTGAACGAAAGACTGAGGAGGACCCATGTGAGCGGTGAACAAGTCATTAATTTCTGCTCCACAGTCACGTGACAAATGAACAACTCAAACCAAAAGGCCCACAGTTGAGAGTCGTGAACTAATCAATTCTGTTTTCTGTGCTGACAGAGCCCATGCAGCTGCCGTTTGACGAGTGAACGTAAGAGTCCAAGATCTTTCACGCATGCATGAAAATGAACGAATCCTCACTGAGGCTACCCGTTCCTCCCGAGTCATATACACGATTAGGTCTTATGAACGAAACGCTCTTTGAATGACAACACTACTCTCGCTCCGCATCTCAACGCGCAACCAGAGCGCAGCACACAGACAGACAGCAGCCCCTCCAGCTTCTCTCCCAGCAGTGTTTTTCTTGGCTTGTGTGGAGGTGAGTGGTGATGAACAAAAGACTAAACTACCAGTGCCTCGAGTTTACTGCTAATTAAACAAAAGACAATGTGGGCCTAGGCCTATGTCAAACTCATGACTCATGAGCTGAGGTAATGTAATAAGTTAGCTGAAGTTTAGCAAAGGCAATATCTCATGGCCATACAACCTCATGTACTGATGGAGACACTACAGGTGAACACAGTAACATTTGTGTCTAACAACATTGCCACATTGATTTGAAAATTAGGGATTAACTAATTAAAATGCGCCAATTTGCACACATTTGACAAGTCACTGCAGGTTAATAATATAAAGAAAATAAAGAAAATAACTAAAGCATATCACCACAGAACTTCCACAGTTAATGACTTACATCAAGAGTTGGCTATTTTCTCTCTGAAATGTGCTTTGTAAATATGCAGATTAGCTTGTTTTGGTTAATATAGAATAAATATACAGATGCAAATAGACTGAGGGTATTAGGCTTAAAACCAACACCATCTAAATGTGTATTCTTGAAGTTTTATTTCCATTAGAGTAAAGAAAGACATGGAAGCAAAATAGACCAAAGTCTCAAAATTGACCACTCCATGAAAAAGTGCCTTAAGGAGTAACTTCATAGTTTTGATGGTAGGCTACTCATCCAATAACTATCCAGTCTATTAGTGTGTTGTATGCTGATAGATCCTTATATGATACAGACAGCCCTCCCTCAAATGTGAAACTAAGTCCATGTCACCATCAGAATTGTGTGTGTGTGTGTGTGTGTGTGTGTGTGTGTGTGTGTGTGTGTGTGTGTGTGT
>NC_060151.1:13654656-13675246 GCF_021292245.1 Micropterus dolomieu
TAATGTTATGCTTTATAAAATGTCACATAATTAACAAAATAGCTTTATAATGTCAGTCCAGTGACTGTTACTTGACAGCCGACCTGCCTCTCATTCTTCACTCAGCCTGCCGAGTGAACGAAAGACTGAGGAGGACCCATGTGAGCGGTGAACAAGTCATTAATTTCTGCTCCACAGTCACGTGACAAATGAACAACTCAAACCAAAAGGCCCACAGTTGAGAGTCGTGAACTAATCAGTTCTGTTTCCTGTGCTGCCTGCTTACCACAGCCCTGTAGCCGAGCTGTCACGTGACAAATGAACGACTCAAAGAGACCCACAGTTGAGAGTCGTGAACTAATCAATTCTGTTTTCTGTGCTGACGGAGCCCATGCAGCTGCCGTTTGACGAGTGAACTTAAGAGTCCAAGATCTTTCACGCATGCATGAAAATGAACAAATCCTCACTGAGGCTACCCGTTCCTCCCGAGTCATATACACGATTAGGTCTTATGAACGAAACGCTCTTTGAATGACAACACTACTCTCGCTCCGCATCTCAACGCGCAACCAGAGCGCAGCACACAGACAGACAGCAGCCCCTCCAGCTTCTCTCCCAGCAGTGTTTTTCTTGGCTTGTGTGGAGGTGAGTGGTGATGAACAAAAGACTAAACTACCAGTGCCTCGAGTTTACTGCTAATTAAACAAAAGACAATGTGGGCCTAGGCCTATGTCAAACTCATGACTCATGAGCTGAGGTAATGTAATAAGTTAGCTGAAGTTTAGCAAAGGCAATATCTCATGGCCATACAACCTCATGTACTGATGGAGACACTACAGGTGAACACAGTAACATTTGTGTCTAACAACATTGCCACATTGATTTGAAAATTAGGGATTAACTAATTAAAATGCGCCAATTTGCACACATTTGACAAGTCACTGCAGGTTAATAATATAAAGAAAATAAAGAAAATAACTAAAGCATATCACCACAGAACTTCCACAGTTAATGACTTACATCAAGAGTTGGCTATTTTCTCTCTGAAATGTGCTTTGTAAATATGCAGATTAGCTTGTTTTGGTTAATATAGAATAAATATACAGATGCAAATAGACTGAGGGTATTAGGCTTAAAACCAACACCATCTAAATGTGTATTCTTGAAGTTTTATTTCCATTAGAGTAAAGAAAGACATGGAAGCAAAATAGACCAAAGTCTCAAAATTGACCACTCCATGAAAAAGTGCCTTAAGGAGTAACTTCATAGTTTTGATGGTAGGCTACTCATCCAATAACTATCCAGTCTATTAGTGTGTTGTATGCTGATAGATCCTTATATGATACAGACAGCCCTCCCTCAAATGTGAAACTAAGTCCATGTCACCATCAGAATTGTGTGTGTGTGTGTGTGTGTGTGTGTGTGTGTGTGTGTGTGTGTGTGTGTGTGTGTGTGTGTGTGTGCATGGTAAATGTAATATAATAGAAATAATAATAAAGTATTTGATCAATACATTAATGTATTCAGGCTATTCAGTATTCTGTTGCTTGGCTGTGTGAAGCTGAAGGTTATCTTTACTCATTTGGCATCTTGCTTGTGAAAGAAAAAGTAAAAGTATTTAAATAACATTTATTTTAATTATGCCTGCAGCCCAATGCCACAGTTTAGTGTGAAGATTTATGTGAAGTATCATGTATTCCAATAACACAAAAAGAATTGAAACGATTTATTGCCTTGTGAAAAATTATTAATGAAACTATGTCATAAATATATACTTGAAACTAGTAGCATAGAAAACATGCACATTGTGGCATAGTTTGCTTTGCTGTTGCTGCTCCTGTAATAAACCTAGTGAATACTAAAGAAGACCGTGGTCTGTGTGTAAACTGATTATTTTGTAGAAGAGTAAAAATGTTGTTGAGTTAATATATTTGTCTTGTTTTAAAAAATGCTTTTTTTTCACTTGAGCCCCTGCCCACCAAAATGTCTGTGCACGTCTCTGGTTGCCAAGCTGGTCGGCAACATATACAGCTGAACCGAAGTTCTGTTTACGGGCTTCACACTGACCTGCCCTTCTCTGCTTCTGATTGGTTAGTAGTCCTTAAAGGAGACCTATCATGCTTTTCCACATTTTATGATTTATCTATAATGTTATAATGTTGGATGTTCATGTTAAACATGGCCAAAGTTTCAAAAAATTAGGTTAAAGCATTTATAAGTAATCACTGTGAGCAAAAACCTCAGTTGAGTGACTGCTAATTGAAGTGTAGCTAGCACCCGAGTAAAAAGTATAACCAACATGGTGGCCTTCCGACATCGATGTTTGTTTTGTTTATGGTCATTGCTCCTGCACATGTGCACCTTTCTTTGTATTTACTAAAGCTAAAGTTTGAAGTACGGTTTTTTAAAGGTTAGTTGAGAATGTGTCGTCATTCACTCAGAGGAGAGGTGAATTATTTCTGTTGAACTGAACAAGAAATTTGCACATTTATATAATTTGTAAAATATGTTATTCCAGAGGTTTAATGTATTAACATCCATGCTGTAATGTGAAACTAAAAGTGTAACTTGTTAAAAGGGATATTGTCCCATAGTGGCAGCCGTGGAGAAGAGAGCTCCCCGGCTCGTCACTGCTCCTGACGACAGCTCTGCTGATACTGATCGCGCCACCAAAGACGCTACCACAACACTGTCTCAGCCAATCACGTCAACGGAGTGAATTGGAGAATTCGGCGGTGGTGCATTCAGGACACCACAGTCTGCTCGGGTTTTTAGGGACTCTGGCCCTTCGATTGCAAAAATCCCATTCATGGGGTTTGGTGGTGGTGAGGGCCAAGGAAGCTTTCCAGCGTTTCTATGTCTCATTTAAATCTGTGGTTCGTTCCTGTTTTTTCCATCTCAGGAACATTGCTAAGATTAGATCTGTGGTTTCTAAAGAAGCCACGGAGATGCTTGTTCATGCTTTTATTTCTTCTCGTCTGGATTATTGCAATGTACTGTACACTTGTTTAGTTGTACAGAATGCAGCATCAAGACTTTTGTCAAAGACCAACAGGAGATACAACTGTGCTTAAGGCTCTTCATTAGCTTCCAATTGGCATTAGAGTGCATTTTAAAATTTTAACCATTACTTACAGAGCCTTGCATGGTCAAGCTCCCTCTCATATCCAGGATCTATTGCACACACACACTTCTGGTCGCTCTCTGAGGTCTTCAGGCCAAGACCTTTTAACTGTTCCCAGAACACCTTTTAAAGCAAGAGGTGATCGTGCTTTCTGTGTGGTGGCTCCAAGGCTCTGGAACTCTATAGCCTTGAGAGCCTTGGACTATCTGGAAAATTTTAGAAAACACCTTAAGACACATCTTTTTCAACAAGCATTTAACTAGCCATATGGTTTTGTACGTTATGTGTTGTTCTTTTTTATTTATTTTATTTTATTCTATTATTATTATTATTATTATCTATTACTATCTATTATTTCTGTAAAGCACTTTGTGACCCGTCTTGTCTGTGAAAGGTGCTATATAAATAAAGTTTACTTACTTACTACAATTTTGCCATATCCCACCCTCTTTCCAGGGCATCAAGGAAGCCAACCTATTGTGTTCAAGTCTTCACATGATGCTGACTGTGCTTAATAAACAACATAAATAATGTGTTTTTCAACCTAGAGCCTAATGCACAAATTATACTGAAACATCCAGTCAAATCCATCTCCAGCTGTGAGGAGGAGTCAATGCAAAACTCAGATGTCTTCCACCTCTACTTATCTGACTGGAGGATGACAGAGAACAGTGGACACACAGTTTAACATGATGGACTATAGGACAGGACTGCTGCTTTTAACTGTCTGCTGGGCAGGTGAAGATTGTCACTGATCTCTATTTAATGTTTTCTTGCAATGTGACAGTTTGTTGTATGTGATGGTTTTCTTTGCTGTCTTGACAGGTGTTGATGGTCAGACTCTGACAGAATCTGAACCAGTGGTTAAAAGGCCTGGAGAATCGATTGACCTGTACAGCCTCTGGATTCACATTCAGCAGCTATGCTATGAACTGGGTCAGACAGGCTCCTGGAAAAGGACTGGAGTGGATTGCTCTTGTACACACATCTAGTTCTCCTATCCATTACTCCCAGTCAGTCCAGGGTAGATTCACCATCTCCAGAGATGACTCCAGCAGTAAAGTCTATCTACAGATGAACAATCTGAAGACCGAGGACACAGCAGTGTATTACTGTGCCCAAAGAGACACAGTGAGAGACAATAACAGGAGAGTCATTCAATGGTAAACCACCACAAAACTATATTCTAAGGAGACCCGTTTTAATAAACGTAAATCATACAGTAACATTTGTCTTTCAAACAAATGGCAAACTGATTAGCACACACAAAACTCCCTTCCCTCTCATGCATCATGGGAATTCTGAGGGATGGATGAAGCAGACAGACTAAGGGGACTTTTGAAGCAAAAAGTAAACTTGGTGTAAATGACTTTGTAGCAGGTAGGCCCCATGATGAAGCTCCGACCCCAATGTGCTGAGAGTCTAGCTCCGCCCCCGGTTCAGATGATGGGGACAGGTGGTTGGACAGGGGTGGTGATAAGAGTGTGACAGTGGAGGCGGATAATGACATAAGAGGGAAGCTGATCATGGAGGGGTTTGTTAGTGAATCTACGGAATTTGATTTGTATGTTGGAAAAACGTGACATGGTCCCAGGAGCAGGAGTGAAAGCAAGTGAGCAGCCTGGTCCTGGATGGATCTCATTTTCTGTGTTGTGAAGTTGGTCTTCCGACTTCAGTGTGTGTTCATTTTCTCTTAAGTCGGAATGTGGAATCAACATGGGTACTACTACAAAGATGTGTTGGATTAGCATTATCAGAGCGCATAAACAACACGCAGACATCTAGTTCACTCTACATGAACAGCAAACTAACTGTTATAACAATTTTGCAAAATATGTATATGCAATGTGGGATTTTGCATGAATCAAAGTAAACTCCTTTATGTCCCATGTACACTTTCTCTTTTTGCAATAAAGATTTAAGGAGAGAAAAGATTCCGATTATTCCAACACCACATGAAAGCACCATCACTCGCCGCTCACCTCTCCCTTTCCAAGCGCGCAGGAGAAGTTATGGTGGCCGACAGGCTCTGTCGACTCTTGTGCTAAATAATACGTGTGGGCCTCCATTTGTACAAATATCTCCTCTTTTCTTACTTCTAATAAACCAGCCAACTACTACTACTACTTCTTCTTCTTCTTCATATTCAACATAGTGATGAAACACACTGTAGTTTGTCCATTTGGGCTAGTGTAGAAACAGGCAGCTCAACAAGGTGATTTCTGAAAACAAAAACTTGCTTATTGTTGACTGGGCCAGAAGGACACCCAGGTCAAAAAGAAGTGTTCTTAAAGGCACTGAAAATATACTTGAAATTCACATAGTATGCTTATAGTACATACTTCTAACATGCTTATTACAAGTATATTAAAGATATATTCTCCTGAGTTTTAACATACTTCTCAAAAGTATACTTTGAATAAATTGACAATAAATATATACTTAATTAAACTTTTAATAAATATGCTTAACTAAAAGTATATTTTTACAATATTTTAGTCTATTTATTAAAAATGTATTTATTTAATTCTTAGTAAATACTATTTAGGGGTACTTTGTGGAAGTACATTGTTAAACAATTACACTTTTAGTGGGTAAAAATATATTTAAGCCAAACATGCTTCATTGTGTAGGCTACTGCAAAATATTGTAATTATTTCTGTAATAATGCCACATGTTTCAGCCTGATTTCCAGAAGTATGGTTTTTAAAACATATTTTTCTTACATTAAAATATATTTTTCAAAAGCATATTATTTCTTTTTTTTCATTCCATCAGGTAAATATCTAGTTGAGATCAGAGCCCTCTTTCATAAGGGTAACCTGGCCCAGAAGGAAGCAGTACATGTTGTTAACTTAACAAACAACAACATATAGAAATAAGCATACTTTAAATCATAATGCAGTTATACTTGTTTCTGTTTGGACTGTTAAAATGTAAATAAAATAAAACTTTATCAGAGTAATAAATGCAACTAATATGTTGCTGTCTGTGTGCTAAAGGGTCACATTTTTATAGTCTACCTTAATACTCACATGTTTACAGTAAGTTATTGGTCACTGTCATCATTATTCCTGCCCATGTAGTCTGTAAAGACATCACCACAGTTGTCATTTTTGTATAAATTAATTCTAAAGCTTAGTTGAAGCTACTATGAATCATCAGCTAAGCATCTGAATTAGACTAGTCAAAAGTGGATATCTTCTAAAGGTTCACTGTTTTTTAGAGATTTCTCTTCTTTGCAACCATGGAGGGGGTAATCATTACAGTGACCAATGACTCAGTTAGAAAAGCAATGTTAAAGTGTACATGGGTATGTGAGAATTGTTTTAAGACACGCTTGAAATAATGTTTTTGTGTACAGCAATGCCTGACCACGATAATAGCATGTGATGTTTTATAAAATACTGCTCAACTTTACGTCCATTTGTATGGTCATAGATCCTCTATTCAACTTTAAAAGTTGAACCTACCCTTTGCCAACTTTAACCAACTTAATGCTAAACCCAGAATTTGAATTTCCTGCCTTAGCTCAAGAAAAGTAAATAAAGAATAATAATAAGATTTGGTATAGGAATAGAATTACAGTGTTTAGAATGATACGCAAATGAAGAAATAAATTAGGTGGAAGTACTGGCCTAACTGAATATTTATTATATCTCATTTGCAACTGCATTTATTTTCTTTCAGGGGTTCCTGGGATCGACTCACTCAAAGGACCAGCTGGACCCTCACAAGCTCGATGTGATCATAGGTATGTCTGGCTCCTGCACACAATCACTGTTTTTGCTCTCACTACATGTCAACGGGGTCAGACTAAATAAACAAATATTCTTGTGAAATAATAATTATATTGTTATACATTAAGTAATTGGCTACTATTGTACTTCACAAATTGACTGCTGTGTTAATGTGAAATGACATGTAGACAGAACAGTTGCTAAGCAAGTCTGAATGTTTGTGTTACTTGTTGAACATGTTTAACAACATTTTATCATATACAGCTCCTTGGCTGAATGTACAGAAGTGTTTATGTAAAGTTTTTGATCATGTTGTAATGGAAGAACTGAGCATTAACTGGGAGGGGTCCCTTGTGGAAAACCATTTCACCTGAACCTAAACAGTTTGCATTATCAGAACAGTTAGACATGATGTCATATTGTGTTTCAGCAACTTTAAACAAAATAAAAAAAATCTGACAATGGTAGTTAGTTAATTAGAGGTAATATTGCTTTGATACAGACAAAATATTTCCTTTTCCCTTCCACAGATGCTGTGTGATAAAGCAGTTTCCAAATCCCATAGTGTCAGTGCAACGAGTCCTACTCAAACATAACCGACCCTCCACTCCAAAGATAAGGATTGTGACCTGTTTCAGATTCAGTTTGGTTCCACCATTTGTACTGTATGCTTGTGACGGATGTAGCAAACCTAAATTTAGTTATGCAATTTAATAAATTTATGAGAATTGATACCCAATTATGAATTTTAATATTCATAAAATCAAACCAGATTCCTCATTAAGGGCACCACCGGAGTTGTTATAATCCTAGAGTCTCCGGACCTCTAGGTAGTTTTGAATAATTATACAATTATTACTAGTGATCAGTTAGTTAATAATCGCTCAATTATCTTAAATCAATCAGTCAGTCTCATATCTAAAGGGTCAATTCTCTTGGCAGGAACTATAAATAGGCAACACACACAGCTCTTGATTATATTACAGTGAATTTATTCTCTAACTAAGGTGATAAAAAGATGGTTGGATACAGGGAACATAAACATTTGCTGAACAATGAGCCTGGAGGTTTGATTGTGGGAAGCATTTGACTCATACGGCATAGAAGAACTAATGAAAGTAAGCTAACGCTATGAGTTTAGGAGTTAAAAAGGAAATATCTGATCACAGAATGTGTGTTAAGTCTTACTGCTTGCCGGCGGCCTGCTTGGGCCTGTTGCTGGTCCCACGCTAGCTGCCCGATCCTGGCCTTTTTGCTAGGGATTCTCCGGGGTTCTCCATCTGGCAAAGACCACGTGGCTTGGTCTGACCTCTGTGAAGTTGGCTCGACGGGAAAGACTTAAAAATGGAACTTGGTCGTTCCTGAATTAGTCCAGTGTAACTTAACGGACTGATAACTTTAACAAAACAAAGAAAGAAAATAAAACAAACTGAAGGCAGATCGATGTCACGGCACTTCACGTGTGTAGCTTCAGGTGAACAAAAGGCCGGTCTCGCTGGCCGACTCTTGGGCGTTGCCTGGCGTGGCACGCCGATGCGTGCCGAAGCGTCCAGAGAGAAGAGCGAAGAGAAGAGAGTGCGAAAAGATGTCACGTGTTGCTCTTTTGTTGCCTCGGGCGTGGTTCCCCAGGGGGCGTCTCAGGTTTCCCAAGGGACTGCCTTTCTAAACTTAATGTTTAAAAGAAATCTATTTCGCGTATTATAATCAAATATTTTCCACAACTGAACCTCAATGGTTGAACGGTTGTACTGTTCTAGGCATTTGGTAACAGGAAACAATTGTCACATTATTGGTCAGGATATTTATACATTTAATGGCATTTCCGACGAGGCATGTAATACTTATTTCGTCCACTTGGGGGAGCTCAGGTTACATGAGGAAAGCTTGGATTAAATCAAAGATCGTCTCTCCTTAGGAACCAGGGAATTTGTTGATTCATCCTTAAATTCAAGCTGGAGGTTAAGAGTATAGTAAAACATTCCTTTGTCATCATTTCTAAAGGAATTTTGTAGGAAAGTATTATGAACAAGCATTGTTATTACTTCATTACTTCATTACTTCAGTAAATTACTTCATTACTATCATTTAGTTGGAGTTCCCCATAATCAACTGATTTCAAGATAAACAGCTGGAAGACTGAAGGAGCTGCTGTTTCTTCTTGTGATTTGAGACATTGTGATGAAAACTGAATTAACAGATGACACTGCAATATGAAATCTGTCTTCCTTTCGCACATTTTCCCTTTCTTAGCAGTAATCCACCTCACTGTGACTGATCAGTTTTGTAATGAAAGTAAATGAGACTGACAGAGCAGCTTAATAAATGTTCTTTTAAACTACACACCACACATTTTTAGCCTATGTCACAAATGCATATGAGTGAAAAGCTCACACAGAAAATAACACACAGCCTGGACAGTCTTTGTCCATCACCTGTCAGGTCTCTGGTTATTCTTTGACTGATAGCAGCTATGCAACAGGTCGGATCAGACAGTGTGAAGGAAAACCAGTGGACTGGATTTTTCACATGTGGGGAGGAGGTACCTTTAATCAAAATGATGCTCTGAAGAACAAGTTCAGCTACAGCAGAGACACTTCTGCTGGAAGAGTGACTATAAAAGCAAATAATCTGCAGCCTGAGGACACAGCTGTGTATTACTGTGTAGGCCTGCCCATAGTGACAAAAACCACCAACAGACCTGCACAAATACTCAGCAACCTACAAGAGACGACGTCCTACACAT
Source organism: Micropterus dolomieu (assembly GCF_021292245.1). Lineage (NCBI taxonomy): Eukaryota > Metazoa > Chordata > Actinopteri > Centrarchiformes > Centrarchidae > Micropterus > Micropterus dolomieu. The sequence goes on from NC_060151.1 coordinate 13,664,243, forward strand.
ATCAACAGGACATGGGCAGTTACTTCTATCTACTATGAAGTTAAAATATGTTTAACACTATTTTTAACTGTTTTGTTCTGTGTTCTTCTATGCTGATGGTTAGAGAAGATGTAAAAAGGAATATGTTTTACTTTATGATCTATTTTAATTCTTACATTAAGAATAGTAATAATAGTCATTGTTGAAATTATACAGAAATTTACATGTTTTAATATTGAATTGTTGTCAGTACAATATATTTATGCAAAGTTAACAGTTCTTTCATTTCTGTAAATGCAGAGATGTTTTCAAAATGTTGCAAATAATTGTGTAGTCATAATAATGATTAAAACATCAAATGTAAAAAGCAGAGGTGATTTCCAGGCATGTTTTCACTCTGCAGATATAATAACAGTCAACAGACTCTTCTATTGGCTCCAGTTAGACCAACATTGATGCTTCATGTGTTTGATTCTATGCAAACTCAGTGACCTTCCTTGTTACTCAGCTATAAAAACTTCCCATCAGGCTGTCAGTGGAGTTCACAGCACGTCGCTTTCAACATAAACCATGTTTTCGGTGAAACTGTATCCATGTGCCTTCATAAGGACATTGAAGGATATCATGGATGTGAAACTAAAATGTACGTTTTGGTAGCAAAATCTTTCACATGATTTGTAGATTGAACACCAACATTTTTTATGAAAACTATTTTAATACAAATTTGTTCTTTGTCAAGTTGCTCATTCACATGAATAACTGAAAGCACCTTAAAAGTATGTATGGTATGTTTCATTGTGCCAGAAGTTACGGAAAAGCCTTGATATAAATCAGAGTCTTGCTTGACTACATGTGCTACAGCAGTTCATCCTTCTCTTGTCGCCTGTCAGTGTCCTTCTCTATGCAAAGTGAACTTCCTCACAGTCTGCTATAAAGACTTGATATCACGCATGTGCTGAAAGAATTTACATTATTTTGTTTAATTTAGAGATAAACTCTTCCACAAGATTTGCAGATTGAATACCAAATTTTTAAGAAAACAATTTTCCCACACAAAAACCAATGCACAATTAATTGTCTGGTCCATTATATACCTTTATAGCCTGTCAGTGTCTTTCTCTATGCAAAGTGAACTTCTTCACAGTCTGCTATAAAGACTTGATATCATGCTGTCAGTTGCAGCAGAAGAAGAGAAGCTCCCATCAGATCACCTTCAATACCAACCATGTTCTCTGTAGCTCTGCTGCTGCTGCTGCTGCTGCTGGATCCTGTGAGTCTCACTGAGGCAGAGACACTGACAGTATGATCACAGCACACTGACTGTTCACTGTTATTACACTGATTCAACATTCAACATGTTTTCCTCCACAGGTGTGAAGTGTGAACAGTTGACACAGCCAGCCTCTGTGACTGTGCAGCCAGGTCAACGTCTGACCATCACCTGTCAGGTCTCTTATTCTGTTAGCAACTACTGGACAGCTTGGATCAGACAGCCTGCAGGGAAAGAACTGGAGTGGAATCAGAGTTGGCTACAGCGCAAACTACAAAGATTTCCTAAAGAACAAGACTTAGAGTTTTGTATTGAATCCTCCTCACAGGTAGGAGGGAACTGGGGTCGATTTGGCTCTCAGTTGATGTTTGCTGAAACTGGAGTCAAACTTCCCCATCAGATTTCAAATTCAAATAAAATTATTTTAAAAATATGAATTGTCACATACATGCTACTAGTTACCGAAAATCTGTTATAATCCAAAACAGGCACACAGGTGTGCTGAACAAACTATAATAAATTTAAAAGTGCACAGATGCAGCTCAAACGTTACAGAGCATTTTGCTGTTTGTTTTTGACTCTACCTGTAGTATAAACTTTTATTTTATTTACCTGTTGATTTCCACAAGTACACAATTACTTAGAAGAAAGCCTGAAATGTTAATCTTTTTTCAATCTGTCAACTAACAACATACTGTAATCAAAATAGTTGTTTTACTTCCTCTAAGCAGCAGCAGGGAGTGATACTATTCTACCCTCAATTGTTTTATATCCCTCCTTTCTGATGTATATTATTGAAACTAGTGAGAACTGAAGAACCAAGAATGACTGACCATCTCAGCTGCACTTGATTAATTTCAAGCTCAAAGGTTAGACACACATCTGAATCCTGCTGTCTTTGGGGAAAACATTTTTAAGTTTTCTTTGAGATAATCAACTTTTTAAATTTAAACTCCTGTTCAGGTTGGACTGAAGTTTGACAACTAGCTGACTGGAATCTGCTGTTTTGCTCCAGTGTTAAATGCAGACGCTGCTTAAGGGTTGTGTTTGTGTTTTTAATAGTGTCATAAAAAAACAATCAAAAATGTAAATATTGATCATGTATTTGAGTGACTTGACAATGGACATTGACAGATACTGGTGATCAGGTCTGGGACAAAATATCAACCCTGACATTTTTGGCCCGGACAGCCCCGCACAATGTGTACTTAATGTAATATAAGCTGAGTAGTAAGTGCTGTGGATAAGTTAACCAGTGCAAGTGGATCAGTGTACTCATTAGCACTCATTTACTGACTCCCTGGTGATCAGAGGCCATGGGGGTACACGACTCATACTCAAGTACAAGTTCAAGAAATTGTCAAAGAAACAGAAAACTCTGCTAAAAGTCACAGCATCATTTCAAATTATTGTTTGGTCCAGAATTGTAGGATTTCCATGACAAAGCTGTACAGTTTCAATAATAACATGCAGGGAATGAGCCAATAACTGTTTATTTAATGAATGCATGGCATGAATTTTCTTAATACATAAGCATTCATTCATTTTAGTAACATGCTACAGTTGTTGTATAATAGGCCAGATTATACAGTCACATCTTTATCAAGGGATCCCTTAGCCTAATAATCTTAATAATGTTCTCATGATACATAGGGACCAAGGTCACTCACAGCGGTGTGGGCTAAGGCAAGGCGATAATGACAAAATTACCTCACCTAGTCAGCCATTAGGACGGTTAGTCAAAGTTGCAACTGCATTAGTGAACTATGCTAGCTACTAAAACAACTTATAAACTATTGTGAAAGTCTTCACATGATGTAGACTGTACTTAAAATTAAAATATGTGTTTATCAGCCTAAAACCTGTTGCGCAAATTATACTGAAACATCCAACTCAAATCCAGTTCCTCCCTGTGAGGAGGAGTCAATGCAAAACTCAGATGTCTTCCACCTCTACTTATCTGACTGCAGAGAGGATGACAGAGAACAGTGGACACACACTTTAACATGATGGACTATAGGACAGGACTGCTGCTTTTAACTGTCTGCTGGGCAGGTGAAGATCTTCAATGATCTTAATTTAGTTAAGTTTAGTTTTCTTGTAATGTTTGTTGCATGTGATTATTTTCTTTGCTGTCTTGACAGGTGTTGATGGTCAGACTCTGACAGAATCTGAACCAGTTGTTAAAAGGCCTGGAGAATCCCACAGATTGACCTGTACAGCCTCTGGATTCACATTCAGTAGCTACTATATGGCCTAGGTCAGACAGGCTCCTGGAAAAGGACTGGAGTGGATCGCTTATATAGGCACATCTAGTACTCCCATCTCTTACTCCCAGTCAGTCCAGGGTAGATTCACCATCTCCAGAGATGACTCCAGCAGTAAGCTCTATCTACAGATGAACAATCTGAAGACCGAGGACACAGCAGTGTATTACTGTGCCAGAGAGACACAGTGAGAGACAATAACAGGAGAGTCATACAAAAACTACTTCCTCTATTTACCACCACTGAGTACATTCAGTATTATAACATTATCAGTATATTTAATTTCCACTACCACTGTGATTGAAAGTAAACATAAATGTTAACAGTACTGGAAAGAGTCAAGACTTTCTGTTAGGAAATACAGGCACATTTTAGGGTGCAACATGAAATTAGTAACATACTCCAACATTAAGCAGAGGTGTTTTCCAGGCAGGGATGAATGTGTTCACACTGCACAGACAATATCAAAATACAAAATACTTTAAGTGGTATAATTAAATGCTGATAGAACTGAAATCCAATTAACACTACCTGTAGCCTATATGAACAGGGATGTTCTCATTTGATATACAAAATTAAAACAGAAAGCTTTTCAAGATTCTCAAAGACACTTTACATGGCAAATAAAGAACCCAACTAAAATTTTCAGAAAGTATGGGCGCATATAGTAGCTCAACATGAAGTATCTCACAAACGTGAGTTGAATTTCCAGTGACCAGTATGAGGGAGTGTTAGAGCGATAACATCAAATTTCACACTCCTGCTCCCCATTCACACCTGAGACCTTATAACACTAACGAGTTACATGACACCGGGGAGGGAAGATAGCTAATTGAGCCAAATACTTACGGATGTACTCACTTTGATTGCCAACGGTTTAGACATTGTTATTTTGAGGGGACAGCAAATTTATACAAGCTGTACACTCACTACTTTACATTATAGCAAAGTGTCATTTCTTCAGTGTTGTCACATGAAAAGATATAATCAAATATTTACAAATATGTGAAGGGTGTACTCACTTTCCTGATATACTGTATAACAAAATAAAAAATGTTTTAAAAGGAGAATTTAAAGTAATTTCTTGAACATTAAAAGACTGGATCAGCTTGGTTTGTCTGACGGAGACAGGAGGTTGACGTTAGATGAACAGAGGATTTGGTAAAAAGTGCGGTAGTGGAGAAGATTGGTGAGATAAGAAGAGACTGATGATAGAGGGATTTGTCAGTGAATTGAAGGAATTTGATTAGTACTGTATGTTGAAAAAAGAAAAAAAGTGATGTGGTCACAGGCAAGGGCATCAAAGGGGGGGGGACATCAACAAGAACCTGAGAAGCATCGACATGCTGTACTTCACAAGAGGAAAATATAAACACACACAGAAAAAGGACATTGTTGACGACATAGTTCCATGGATTAAAGTGCAAGTGCTAAAGTGCTAGTGTGGTTGTTGCACATTGCTCCATTGAACTGACGTTTGTGTAAAGTGCATATGCTAAGGTGCTAGTATGTTTATTGCATGTTGCCCTATTGCACCACGATTGCAAGTAAAGTGCTGTAGTGCTCACATATTTATTAATTTTACACTATTTTACATTGTTCAGCAGCTTAATGCTGGCACAAATTATCATTTTAGGTGATTGGATTTGCATTTTGGTACACGGAGTCTTCTTCCTGATTAAGGTCCCAGAGTTTCTTATTCAGGGAAGAGGGGATGTTGAGGGTCCAATTTAATTTTCCTAGCCTGTTTCATGACTGCCTGGTCATACAGGCTCTGTACAGGCTCATAGTCTCTCCTTCCTATAATTTTCATAGCTGTTTTGTGCATGTTGGCAAGCTTGTTTTTCAACTTTCAAGTTGCTGAATCATGCAGTACTTCCATATCTGATGACACTCTCTAAGATTGCATGGTAGAAAATCATCATGATCTGACTGCACACACCATACAACCTTAGACGCCTTAAAAAATAGCCTCTGCTGCAATTTGTTACACAGGTTGTCAACATGTGTATTCCAGCAAAGAAGACTGTCAATGTGGACTTGAGTTACTTCATGGTTTTTAATGACCACTGGCTCATGGTCAGTAACTTGCCTCGGGTCGAAGACCATCTCCTGTGTTTTTTGGATGTTTAAAATTAGATAGTTGGTGTCACACCATTTAACAGTATCAATTTCATTATATTGTTGTTAGAATGTACATTCCTACAGTTATTGGTGTACAATGTGAAGAGTATTGGTGATACAACACAACCCTGTGGAACCCCTGTGTTACAGTATGTGATCTCAGATAGCTTCCCATTGACCTTCACTTGCTGTGCCCTGTCAGTAAAAAAAAGAATAAAACCATTTAATCAAGATAGTATTAACATTCATGTTTTTAAGCTTCTCTAAAAGCATGTGAGTTTGCACTGTATTAAAAGCTGAACTAAAATCAACAAACAAGATTCTAGCATAAGCTTCTATGTTTTCAAGGTGCTTAGAAATAAAGTGCGAGATGCAAAGGATTGCGTCATCAGTGCTGCGTTCTTGCTTATAGGCAAACTGGTACACATCTAACTTTGACTCAACATCCTTCATAAGTATAGACACACATTTTTCAAAACATTTCATTACAATCGAGGTTAGAGCCATGGGACGAAAGTCATTATTCTCTGAGGCTCCAGTTTTTTTAGGCAGGAGTTATAGTTTATTTCTTCCACAGAGCTGGGACAATGTTAGGTTTCATCGACTGTTGGAAAATAGGGCACCATGCCATTGTTCTTCTACACAGCTTTTGAGCAGAAAGGCTGGGAGGCCATCGGGGCCTGCGACCTTGCCTGTGCGCACTTTGCTGAAGAGTCGCTGGATGTTAAATGGGTCCACTTCCAGATAACAGGTAGTGGCTGGCAGGGACTGCAGAACACACACATTCCTGAGAGAAATTTCAGGAATCAAATCGCAGGTAAAAGTCATTCAGTTCATTTGCTTTTTGTTAGTCGTCAAGTGTGATAATTTGTTGTTTTGCCGGGTTCATATTAGTCACTGATTTCATTGTATCCCAAAGTTGTTTGGTATTTGATGTTTGGAAGTTTTGTTTCATCGTTTGCCTGTGTTTTTCCTTCGCATTTGTAAGGAGTAGTTTCTTCTTGGACCACTGACAATCCAGCTCTGTCTTTGATTCTAAAGGCTTGCTTTTTCCTATTTATACAGTCTTTGATTTCTTTTGTAATATAGGATTTGTTGTTGGGGAAGACTATAATGTCACCACACTGTCAACACAAAATCCAATGTTGTCTGTTACAGTGCTAGTAGCCTCATCAAGTTCTAATGAATGGAAAACGACCAATCTGTACACATGAAGGACCCATTTAGTTTTATGCAACAGTTTTATGTTCAGGTTTACTTGACTTGAATACAGATTTGTAAGATGGTATTAAATGTAATGTATTATGGAGTTGGAGAGGGGGGGGTTTGGCTTGACTGAATATGCCCCCTTAATATTTCCATAACATAAGATCCTGTTATTTTTCATGTCACATTTTACATATTGTTGAAAACTTGGCAGCGCGCTATTGCCAAACTCCCTTGGCAAGTAGTGAGGTCTCATAGATATGCAAAGCAATTCGACATCAGGGCTGCATATAGTCTCTCTCACTGTGTATTGTTTACACCATTTGTCACTCACGTACATGCAGCTCCTTTGGTTAGTACAAAGCTCGTCCATCTTGGGTGTCAGCGATTAGGCCGTGTGCTGGTGTGTGTTGCTCGGATGGCTGCTGGCAGGTTATCCGGTGGTGTTGATTGAAGTGTTTGAAGGAACAACAAAGTTTCTCTGGAGTAGACACGACTTAGTTCACGTTCCCACAGCGCGGTTGTTGCAGGACAGGAAATTAAGTGCTCGCTGATAAAAATCAGGACCAGAAGTATAATGTGGAGGCCCGGTGCCTTTTGGGGCTGTCAACTACTATCTTGATTCAGAAATTCTCCCTCTTGCAAAGTTTGCTGTTGTCAGCTCCAACATATAGTCACAAGCACAAAACACTTAAGACACTAATTCAAACAAGAAACTAAAAACACTTAAAAACGGCACTCACTGGGTTGCTACAGAGCAGCGCCACCAGAAGTTATAAACAGGCAAAGTATTATGCAGTACTGTACAGTAAGCAATTTCTCAATGTCTGGCTGTGACAACTAAGAAGGTATTTTTTTCAGCGTTGTCTTAAACCTTGAAGATGATGAATGCTTCAATAAATGATAATGGTATTTTAGCTTGATAATCATAGCAAACCTCATTTAATCATAATAAAATAGTCGTAGGAGACAGTTTGTTGAGGAAAGAGAGTTGAAATGTGGTGAGATTTCAAACTGTGCAGACTTAAGCAGAAATCACAGATTACTACCCTAAACACCATGTGTACAGTTGTTAGCTCCATTATTTGTCAACATTTTTCAAAAGATAAGTGAGAGACAGGGACCAAGAGCAGAAGGGAGAGAGACTGCCTGTATAAAGAGCCCAGAAGTTTGTGCTATGCTCTTGGTCAAAGGAGAAGGAATTAGTGAGCAGCTGGGTTCTGGATCCACTGCATGAGACTCCATTTGCAGCCACTTGAGTGTATCAGAAAGCTTGATTGAGGGAACTGATCTTGCCAATAAGTTAGGGCTCTGCATTAGCTGCACAGGGAAATCACTTTCTTTTACATTTTGTAAGTGAGTCTTGGATACGATGGGTTTTATACCCCCAAATAAATAACATTATTACATGGTACCTGGCACCTATTTCTAGGAAAAACACCTAAAATAACATATCCAAAATAAATCAGTAATATCTCCTCAACCATTAGGCCTAGATGCATAATTCTAGTCTCCTTTGAAAGGCCAGAAGCTAAGGAATATAAATCCATTGTAGATTAACATATTTATTTTACCATTACAGACTACATGGATATGAAATACAGAAAAAATATGATATTAATATGATCCTTGTCTGGTAAAAAAAGCTTTATTTTGATGCAATAAACCATAAAACCATCCTAATGTAGATTATAATGCACCTGAATATCTTCTAATACACCTAGAATACAACTGTAACTGTAAATTTGATGAAAAGAAACTGATACAACAGTTATTACACAATCTTTCAAAAATATACCAGGCGAATGTCCGTGTTTTGGCCATATTTACTGTTTATATGTTCATTTTTATTGGTAGTTATCTTCAAAACATTATTACACCCCATACAACCACGTTCCAAATAACATAAAGCTTCCAAAACATTGAAATATTGATAAAAACAGTGAATATATATGACCAAAAGCACTCCCAGGCTTTACAGGCCCACAGCTTGCCGATAAAGATCGCCTCCGCCAAATTACACTCAAAACGTTTTTTTCAATGGAAACGGTTGTCCCCTGAACACCCCTTCCTGCCTTTTTAACAACGTTGTGTTTACAAAGTTTACACAGCTGATTGGGTAACACCTGAGACACGCCCACTAAACGGGAGCAAACATACCCCAAAGCCTGTTGCAGAACGTTGTGCAACGTTTCAAGGAAACATGCCGTTCAATCCGAAAACGTTGCAAATCGGTGCAAAACTTTTTGAGATTGAACTCGCCCCTGGACTGGCAATCTGGCATACTGGGCAAATGCCCGGTGGGCCGACACACCTTTGGGGCTGATGTAGGCCTAACATACATTATGTATAACTGGTAAAAAAAAATGGGCCGATGACAGGCCCGTAAAGCATGGACAACAGACCATTGGGTAATTTTTTATACTTACTGGGCCGGCCCAATCACATCTCTTACTAGCCCCCACCCCCTCTGCTCTCTGTTTCTTGCGTTATGGCCCCCCCAAAAAATCTTCAGACGGCTGCCGTCAAATGCGCGAAAATAACCGATATGTTCGCAACCAGGGCTGCAGTAGTTTTAACATCAGCTGCAGGACCCGACGTAGAGCAGGCACAGGCACTTGAAGGAGTAAAGGAGAGCTGTGGCCACTGCCAGTCTATGGTGTTAGCAAGTAACAAAGTGACAGGACCAACCTGTAGGGAGGAAGTAGGGAGGGAGGGGACATGTAGCCACCACTTTTTGAAAGCATTTGTTAAAAATGTTCTGAAAAATAGCTTGCACCAAGAAATGTTAATTATAAAAATGCTATGAAAAATGTTTATTTGCACAATAAGCCTGCAATGCAATGTAAACATTGAAGAAACCTCTGTCTGTGTGTCACTGCTGCTGCGTTTCTCCCTACATGTGTTACACTGTGAGAGCTGTCGCTATTGGGTTCATCCCCGCGCGCATGCGCAGTCCTGAAGATTTCTTTCGCGCCCATGTGCCGTGCACGGGCCTCTCTCAGGTCCGCAATTTAGGTATATAATACCGGCGAGACCAGAGATCTGCTCCCCTTTTTTCTTCAGCGCTGCATAGCAGTCATTTTGGAGAGCAGAGTAGCGTCTAAAGAGCAAATTTCCTGACTAAAGAGCTTTCCTATGGCTACTCACCGCTCTACCGTTGAGGTCCGCCGCTCGGAAGGAGTCCGCCTCTGCCCGTCCTGCCACGCCGGCTACATCATGGGGTTTGATCTCCACGCCCGCTGCGAGACCTGCCTCGGTCCCCAGCACGCTGGCCTGGCTCTGACTCCCCGTGCCTCGTGCCCCTACTGCGCACAGCTGCCCGTGGAGGAGAAGCGACGGCGGGTCGACGCCTTCGCGGCCCTGCAGGAGGAGGAGGACGACGATGCTAGCTGGGCTAAGCCAGTTAGCTTCACAGCGGACCTCGCTGGCGGGACTGCTGGCGATGCAGGGCTCGAGTCCTCTGACTCTGCTCCCTCAATTGCTGGCTCCCCGCCAGGCTCTCCCCTCTTCCCGCTGGAAGACCTGGAGTTTGACTTGGAGTTGGATAAGAAGGCGGCGTCGCTAGCTCCTGCTCCACTTCCGCCTTCCAGCTTGCCGTCCTGCGGGGCTCTCTTCCGGGATCTCTCCGACATAATAAAGACAGCTGCTGAGCGCAAGGGCGTGCCGATGCCTGCTGAGCCTCACTGACCGTGGGTTTCCCTCTGTCCCACCTCTGGAGCCCAGCCTGGCAGCCATCCTGCTGCCTAAAGCCACTTTTTTCGGCAGGAGGAAGCCGACTCCGCCCTCCGCCCGCGACCAGGTGACGGCTCGAGTCACCGACCGCTCCCACCAGTGTGCCGCCCAGGTAGCAGCTGCCATCAACAATATATCGCTGCTGGCCTCGTCCATGTCATCTGTCGCTGCTCAGCCCAACGCCCTTTCCCCCGAGCTTGCCAGCGAGTTTGGGAAAGACACGGCCGCCATTTTGTCGCTCTCCACAGCAGCGGCGGTCGGCCTGTCCCGGATTATGGCGTGGATGACGATGCTGCAACGCAACATGTGGCTGCACATGTCCGATCTGCCGGAGCAGATCAGGAAGGAGTTGCTGGACGGCCCCATCAGCCCCGATGGGCTGTTTGGGCCGCTCCTCCAGGATGCAATCACACACCTGCAGCA
>NC_060151.1:13675346-13687216 GCF_021292245.1 Micropterus dolomieu
TTCTTGTGTTATTCAGGGATGTGAGATGGTGAAATCTCCTCAGATTTTGATTCTGCTCCTCAAGAGATTTGACTTTGACTACAACACCATGTCCCATGTCAAATCCGACTGCTGTGTGGCTGTGCCATGTGAATTACAAATAAAGGCAAGGAAAATTATTTTTATAATAGATTTCTATCTGAATCTGTTTTTAAAACATCTTTTAATACTTTACTTGACTGTGCTCTTCTCTGTAGAACAAGACGTACAAACTGTACGGGATGGTGAATCACATGGGCAGTCTAAGAGATGGACATTACACAGCCACCATCCTGTCCAACGAGGACAAAACCTGGTATGAGTTTAATGATGATCATGTCAACAAGGTGAGAGAGATCTTACTTCATCTATTCCATTAAACATAACAATTCAATTCAATTTTATTTATATAGCGCCAAATCACAACAACAGTTGCTTACACAGCGCTTTTCATAAAAGAGCAGGTCTAGACCGAAATCTGTGATGATATTTACAGAAACCCAACAGTTCCTACAAGGCAAGGAAAAACTTCCTTTTAAGAGGCAGAAACCTCGAGCAGAACCATGGCTCAGGGTGGGCGGCCATCTGCCTCCACTGGCTGGGGGTGAGAGAGAAGGGGGGTGGGGGGGCAGCCTACACAATATACACACAGAGGTACAGACAGTAAAGGTAATGTTGCTATTAGGGATGAGCGAGTACAGCATTATCTGTTTCTGTATCTGTGTTAACCATATGAATTATCTGTATCTGTGACTGTACTCGGACTGGGGAATTTAACCCAGAAGTGGGTCGGGTTGTCTTGAAATGGGCGGGGCTTTAACCCCACTCCCCCCGTATGTTATTTTAAGCATGCAATTGATATGGGTTGATCAGAAATTGTTATATTTATTTCTGATTAGAAAACTATTTACATGAAAGCATCAGCATTGAGCTTCAGATCAATGGTTTTGATCACAATAACAAACGAACTATATACAGAACAAGTTTTGCAACAATGAATAAAACACATGCGGTTGCAATTATGAAGTAAAATGTAATGAACAAGAGTTTTCATACTCAACATAACTTTCTTTTCTACCTGGCACCTATTTCTAGGAAAAATGCCTAAAATAACATCCAGAATAAATCAGTAATAACTCCTCAACCATTATGCCTACATGCATAATTCTGGTCTCCTTTGAAAGGTCAGAAGCTAAGAAATATAAATCCATTGTATATTAACATATTTATTGTCCCATTACAGACTACATGGATATGAAATAGAGAAAAAATATGATATTTTCTTCCTCACCTGGTAAAAAAAAAAGATTTATTTTGATGCAATAAACCATCAAAACCATCCTAAGGTAGACTATAATGCACCTGGATATCTTCTAATACACCTAGAATAACTGTAAATTTGATGAAAAGAAACTGATATACAACAGTTATTACACAATCTTTCAAAAATATACCAGGTGAATGTCCATGTTTTGGCCATATTTACTGCTTATATGTTCACTTTTATTGGTAGTTATCTTTAAAACATTATTTCTCTCCATACAACCACATTCCAAATAACATAAAGCTACCAAAACATTGAAATATTGATGAAAACAGTCAATATAAATGACCAAAAGCACTCCCATGCTTTACAGGCCCACAGCTTAAGAACAGAACATCCTACAGGGCCTAACTGAAATCGATCTGATAAATAGGACTTAAACCAGCTTAGAGCGGTTCCTTTAATGTCAATGAAATGTTCCAGTCTCTGCAATAGGATCTGATGGTCAATGGTATCAAATGCTGCACTAAGATCTAATAAAACCAGTACAGAGACAAGTCCTTTGTCTGATGCAATGAGGAGGTCGTTAGTAATTTTCTTCAGTGTGAAATTTAAAAATTTAAAATTTCTCTGTGCTATGATGAGCTCTGAATTCTGACTGAAAATGCTCAAATAAACTATTGCTCTGTAGAAAGTCACACAGCTGTTTAGCAACTGCTTTCTTAGAGAGAAATGGAAGGTTAGATATAGGTCTATAGTTGGCTAAAACATCCGGATCAAGTTTGGGCTTTTTCAGAAGAGGTTTAATTACAGCTACTTTAAAGTACTGTGGTACATAGCCTGTTGATAAAGATAGATTGATCATATCTAGTATAGAGGTGCTGACTAAGGGTAAAACATCTTTAAGCAGCCTAGTCGGGATGGGGTCTAAGAGGCAGGTTGATGGTTTAGATGAAGAAATTATTGAAGTTAGTTTGTAATGACTGAGGGAAGCAAAACAGTCTAAACATATATCTGGATTTACAGCTGTTTCTAAGGTTCCTGAGGTTAGAGATAAGTTGGTGCCAGTTGTTCAAACAAACTAAAATTTGTTGACACTGTTTGGTTTGTTTCTATTGAATGATGCAGGTTGAAGAACAACCATTTGCAGAAACCGGGACTTACAAGTATGTTTGTCAAAATCCATTTCATTGAATTTTGTCAATAAACTGAGATATATTACTTTATCTATCCAGAAGTGTTGATGGTATATTTTCCCTTTCTTGTTGTTCTATGCAAACAATGACTTCAAAATTATTGTTCACCAGGTCAAAGGTTGCATATTTGCTCCTGTACAGAGGTAAAAACATAAAATACATAGAGAAATATTTTTAAATATGATTGTAATATTAACTGACCATTGCCAAATATATAATGTGTTCCTCACCTCAAAGCCTCAGAGTCTAAGATGTCCCATGAGACCCAGACAAAAGATCTGACGGACAACACATTGCAAAAGCAGGATGATACAAGTAAGCTGGAATCATGAATATCTGTACAACATTTATGCAATTTTATGCAAATTCATTAAATAGATGTTGAGATGTTTTGCTAGATAAGTGAAACATATGACCTGCTTGTGGCACCAGAGGAAAACTCAGAAAATCACAGATCTCTATGGGTGTCTTTACCAAACTCCATGGCAATTCATCCAATAGATGTTTCAGTATGGAAGTGATAGACTGACCATCCAACCATGCTGCTTGCATGGCTAGTAATTAATAAATGAATTGACAAGCCATATGTAAAAATATAGGAACATATGTTGACAATTAGACTTTTTCCTTGGTGTTAAAGTTGAACATGCAAATATTATGATTAACTAATACTGATCTTGACTGATTATATCTTTTCACAATATTCTAAAAAAAATGTATTAAATAAAATGAAATAAAGCCATCTTCAGAGTCACTTAAGTTACCCTAACAAAAAATATACAACAGTCCTTTAAAATGTACGTTTAAGTCTAATGATAGAAAAAAAGACAAAACACTACTAATACCAGATAGTAACTTTAAAACAACTGGGATTTTTACTGCTGTATATAATTTAGATCTGTAGCTTTACCCAGGGGCTACACTGGGTATATACACATACATAAATACATGCAAAAAATCACTAATCAGCCATAGAAGAGATACAAAAAACACTTAAGTACAATACTGGGGAGTGTACTGTGTATATTGGGGCGGAGGTAGAGCGGGTTGGCCGTTAATCGGAAGGCTGGTGGTTCAATCCTGGCTCCCCCTAGCTGCATGTTGAAGTGTCCTTGGGCAAGATACTGAACCCTGAATTGCCCCTGGTGGCTGTTCTGCCAGTGTATGAATGTGTGTGAATGTTAGTTTCTGTTCTGTTGAGCACTTGAGCTCAGTGAGTGAATGGTAAATGCAGATGTAGTGTAAAAGTGCTTTGAGTGGTTGAAAAGACTAGAAAGTACAGAGCATGTACTGTATGAGATTTTTTGGTTTCAGGGTGTAAATCATGAAACTACTGAACATATATATTTTCTTCCACTTCTGCCACAGAGTTTCAGAAGCCTGTTGAGACCAGTTCAAGAGATCTGACATGCGAGGTGAAAGAAGAAACAACTTTATTGTAGAAGAACTGAAGGGAGACCAGGTGGAACACCAATGAAAAGTAGGAGAAACAGACCGTATTAATAAATACTGAAGTTACAAGAATGAGGAACAGATGAGAAGACAAGGGAGGAATCAGACATTTATCCATCAAGAAACCTGAGTAGGGAAACAGACAATTTCAGAGTTAAAACTTCAACGCTGTTAGAAATCCTTATTTCATTGAAACTAATGTGTGATATTTGTTTACATCAAATATTTAAGGGCAGCTTAAACCCTGACAGAGTTACATCTTTCTTGTTTCTGTGACTTTCAGTTTGTCTGAAGAAATTAATTACTAATGATTTACTGTTTATCCCATCAGGTGACAATTCTCCACAAGCCGGCCAGAGTGCATTCAGGACCAAATTAACAATCTGTTATGTTTTGGTTGTTTATTATTGTTTGTGATATTTCTTTTTGCAATAACAACCCTAATTAAATCTTCTCTTTTAGCACTTAATGTATTTGATGGTCAATGCTTAACTGAAATCTGAAAAAAATTAAAAGGTGAGCTTGAAAATGGAATGATACAGAAAATCAACCAAACCATATGCTAAATAGTGAAATGAGGATGTGCTCTACGTAGTAGATTAAGTTAGATTAAGTAAAGCTGTGGGTTTAGAGGAACTCCCTAATGAGGTCCTTAAAACTTGTAATATGTTGAATATTTTATTTGTTTATGGATGTATAGTAAATTTTGTATGTAAACAAGGGAGTCTGGGAAGGCAAGGAAAGGAACGTGGCTGGCAGTGGCAGAAGGCCGGAAGGCTGACTGAAGAAGCGTAGTAGAATGGTGGTGGTCTGAGGAGTATGGCACAGGAGACATTGGAAGCAAGGCTCTGAGGGACAATGGGAAAAAGGCATATGAGAAAAACAGCAATTCCAAAAGTACTAGGGAGTACCACTCATCACACAAGTTTGCCATGCAAAGTGAAGTAAGGGCGTCACTTTGTGTTGAAAAGTGATGGAGACATAAGGGCTCAGATTAGGGGTGTGATGATACACTTGGATCACGAGACTTGATGATGCACGAGAACAAGGCGAGAAGATTTTTACTCTTATTTTGAAGAAATAGGAAATATATAAGGGGGTCTGGGGGTCCTTCCCCAGAAAATTGGAGCATTAAACATTTAATTTCCTGCATTCTGGAGACAGTTTCTATTCCAACTTACTGCAGAAATGTCTTTATTTCTATAAAGAGAAGCAAAAAATTCAGCTGGCGGGTGACAATAAATAAATATAAAAATAGAACATTATAATGTAATGAGTTTTTTTGCACAATGTTTCATCTATATTTAAATTGCATTGCATGTTTTCTTATTGCCCCGCGACCCTGTACGCAGGATAAACGGTTGACAATGGATGGATGGATGGTTTTCTTATTGTATGAATAAACCTTTAAAAATATAAAAATATAGCTTACAACTAAGTGCGGTACTGCATTGTTACAGCTGCCGCCGGCACCTACTGTAATTTCACCTGTGCATGTGTGTATCTATTATGCTGAGCAGGCTGTGCCAACCCACGCTGCGGATTGGCTGTGCGAAGAAGTAAGGTCCCGCCTACTTCCTGGGCTCCTATGACCATGACACCAATTGGTGTCGCAACCTACCGCTGGCCAATCAGTGAGTGCCAGCGAAAACCACCACCTCTTTAAAAAGCCTGCTGGGTTTGCCAATCGAGGCAGCTGTCAGACCCGATTTGCTTGCATTTGGTGACACATCTCACAGAGCTTGGTGTATTTAGTGTTTTTGTTAGTCTTGAAAGACATTGTGTACGTGACTTTGTTAAACTGTGTAAAGGTAAAGAGGTGGGCCAGGTTTAAGATATAATAACTGGCGCCTTTCATGCACCCACAGTAGTTGTTTTATGTTAGTTTCCACTAGGTTTAGTGGTGCTGTGCGCTTTGTGTTTTGGTTTTTGCAACGTACTTTAGTTAGACAGGTTTTTGGTTTAGCCTTTTATTTTTACCTGTAGTTAGAGTAGTAGCTTTTTTTGTCATATTCGTTTGTTGATTTCCACAGCACCCACTGGCCCATTTTCTGTTGTGAGCTCTATTTACTTTATTTCAAATAAACATCCTTTCAATACCAAAAACATCTGGTTTACGTTTATGTCCCGATAGCCCTAGACACCTCGGGACGTAACATGCCTATGTGGAAATTTTGCCAACCAAATATATGTACACATTTAGTAAGCTTTGAATATATTATAAACCAGGTTAGGATTTCTGTAACACTCCATATTTGGACAGAGAAAAAGTGTGTGCGTGAACAATCGTGCCAAGGAACTCTGGCCTGAAATGAACCTTTTAGTTGGTTAGATGTCAAGAATTAGACTCTAATGATTTAGACAGATGTAGCTAACAACAGTTTAGGAAAAAGAACAAATAACAGGGCTGTTGCCAAGAAGACAGGATGTAGGCCTATGGGAGGTTAACCAGAGTTGACAAAAAGGTTATAGGTTAACTCAAACCTAAACCTTTAAATGAGACAAGAGTGCTTTTACATGTGTGCCATTTGAAAATATGTGTATAGTTCCAGGAAAGTCACCACCCCGTTTTAACAACTAAACAACTTTGAGCACAAAATTAAAATATTTGTCAAAAAATATTTGGCGAACTATGTGGGTAATCAACATTGTAAGGAAATGACTCAGAAAAATATGAAATATCATAGAAATGTCAAAATACACTGGAGGGGGGCTTTAATAACAAACAAAATCAGAAGACTGGCGGGCCGAGGTGTACGGGGTAGGTTTCCCTCAGTGGAAGAAGTGCAGCCTATAGGTTTAATGCTCTGCAAGTTTAAACCCTCAGTAAAAGAGGGGTTTTTTGAATTTACTGCCAACAAAATTGGTAAAACTGAAATGACAGTGGAGGTGTTTTTAAAATGAAGAAAATAACAAAAGCAGAGCAAGTTTGGATTTGGATTCAGTGTTACTCCAGTAAATTGTAAAATAATACATCATTCACGTTTACATCTGTACAGAAATATAGCTCAATGTATTTGCTGTTTTGTATTTCTTTGTGTATAGTGTAAATAGCTGATATGAGGCCATTCTGTTAATATGCACAAAGTTGTCCTGCTAAGGGTGTTTTGCTCCTGTATAAGAAAAGCGTTTTGTGTACATAGTTTAACTTTAGCTTGTGATTTTTTATGTGATTTTGGCTACATAGTTTGAATAAAAACTAAATTAACTCCATTTGTGTAGAGCTAAAAACAATTTCCAAACCAGTATATAACTTTAGCCCCTATTAAGGTAATGTTACAAACAACACAGGGTGGAACACCATTGTGTCCCTGAGCAAGACACTTAACCCCTAGTTGCTCCAGAGGCATGCGACCTCTGACATGCATAGCAATTGTAAGTTGCTTTGGATAAAAGTGTCAGCTAAATGAATAAATGTAATGTTGGGAACTACAAACACTGTCAGCTGACTAAAAACATGGTGGACAGTGTCTACTCACGCACCCTGGTCCAGATTTATCCTAAAGTGGGAACTATAACTTTCTATCTGTTCCATGCAACTGAGGGTTTTTTCACATCAGCCTAGTCATTCCTAAAACTCTTCCCCAGAATTCAGGCTCTCACACACACACACCTGTTTTTGTTTGCTCAGGGACACAATAGTGGATGTCTCACAGTGGGAATCGAACCCAGGTCTCCCACACCAAAGAATAGCATCTTATCTATCTATCATCACCACCCCATAGTTAGATCCAACATAGTTAGAACATGATAAGGTTCAAAATGGCCGATGGAGACACAGTTAATGTCAAACGCGAGTCAAAGTGTTGAAATCATGGCTAAATGATATGTAAGCTATTGTTTAAGGGCTGTGTTTAAGAGAAACCTTCTAGCAGTATCTAATGAATAAGATCCTCTGTAAGTTCATTAATTGAACTAATGTTTATGAATTCATAAACATTAGTTCAATTAATGAACTTACATTTCCATTGGCTCTCAGGTTGAGGTAACAAGAAGGGACATGGGGAGCAGAGCAGAAAAGGGCTATGTAGGGGCCAAAGGAGTAGAGATTTTGTTACATATTGACTGGAGTTTAGGAGTTATTTTTTCAGAGGGTGAGAATTAATTAAGCACTTTGGTTTGTTTAGATGAGATATAGTTGGCACTCTTTACCACAATACAAGTCAACCACTTGTATTATTTTGTGATGTTGGGTTACTGTTAGTTCACATTCCATTTGGGTTGAGGATTTGAGAGTTAAGGATGAACTTCACGTGTCAGTCATGTGATGTGATGCCATTTAAGTGTTACTATACTTCTTGTCAAGTAATGATTCGGGTTTTGGCCCAAGTTAAAGATAAGTGATTAGAATGAGCTCCAAAGAAAATGACAAGCCTCTCCAATAGAGGGTGTTTCCCCTCTGTAACATACTCTGCGTTTAAAGCATGTGGGATGTTTCAGGGGTTCCCCGAGGATTAATTATAATAACCTACATAGAATGTTCATATAGAGTTAGAGAATAAGTTTAGAAGACAATCCTAAAAGCTACGAGTTACAAGTTTTAAAATAAAGATAACAAGCCCTGACCTGCTAGCCACTGATTATAAAGGAACATTTGAATTCCACCTTGGTCTCATAGCCATGTCTTTTCCTGCAATACAGTTTGACTTTAAGGTACATGTCCAGTGATAAAATTATGTTTACTTCTCCCCTTTGGATTTATATTGCTATATTCTACAGGGGTACCATTACGGTGCCTACTAAGGGTTGACCTCCAGTATGAGACATTTAGCATGAGAAGGGTCACATGTAGTGAATTAGGTTTTACAAGGCACCATGTGATGTGAATCTGACAAAATTAATTTGCAGTTAAGTTACCACCGTTTGATTAAAGAATTGAGTGAGGGTCCTCCGTGATTAGGTTTAGAATAGTTTTAGCCAAGGTGCTGACAGCTTTGTTTAAATACAGAAAGCTGCGTTAACCTATCCCAGAGACAAATCCTTATTTGACTAGTATTCTTATGTGAAAACAAGTTCCCCTGACAAACAGCAAAAGGAAACAAGAAGTGATTAATTTTGCTGAGAGTAAATGGCTTTCCGGTTGCTTTGTTGTACTGCATTTTAACCTGTTTTTGTCTGTTCTAGAAGGAGCAAGGCACCTTTGTACCAAATTCCTGAGTGTTTGCAACGCAGAAGGCAGATCACCTGGCTCTCAGGTTGAGGTAACAAGAAGGGACATGGGGAGCAGAGCAGAAAAGGGCTATGTAGGGGCCAAAGGAGTAGAGATTTTGTGACCTATTGACTGGAGTTTAGGAGTTATTTTTTCAGAGGGTGAGAATTAATTAAGCACTTTGGTCTGTTTAGATGAGATATAGTTGGCACTTTTTACCACAATACAAGTCAACCGCTTGCATTATTTTGTGATGTTGGGTTACAGTTAGTTCACAATTACACAGTAAATTTTAGATTTAACAATTTATCTTCATATCGACTAGGATTTCCATATGAAACATCATTGACCTCATAGTCTTTAGACCTTATCAGCCTTCAAATAAAGAGACGTTAATGGCAAAGTAAATTTATGTGTTTAATAGTGAAGTGTTTAAAGAATGTTTCTGGCCAATCACAGTTTAAATTACGAGGTGTTTTGACACCCGTGGTAGTCTAAGAAATGTATTATTCCTGAAAGTTTAACATATCTAGATAAACAGTACTGGTCAACAGATCTGGAAGCTATGCAAAAGACAAATGTTTAGTTGACCTCATTACCACATGATTTAGAAGAAACCTTTAGATTTGTGGTGTATCCAGTGTAGCACATTACTAACACACTATGAGATAGGCCGCGGAGGGTATGGAGAGCCTGTTTTATTCTGACCCTGCCGATCTAATGAGGTTTCTTCATTCTGAGAAAGCAGAAAGCTGGGAGCACCTTTCTCCTGAAACGCGGACTGAAATGCTGCAGAGCATCGCTATAGTTGAATTATCCTAAGTGTTTTTACACATTTAGAGTGACTATTTTACGTGTCCAAAAAATACGGAGCCACGGTGACCGTTAATAAAATGTGAAAAAAAAATATATATACTTCCATCCATCTATCTTCATCCGGGGGGAGCAGCTCCAGCGGGGGACCCCAAACTTCTCTTTCCCGAGCCACATTAACCAGCTCTGACTGGGGGATCCCGAGGCGTTCCCAGGCCAGTGTGGAGATATAATCCTGGAACACCTCCCTAGGGAGGCGTCCAGGAGGCATCCTTACCAGATGCCCAAACCACCCCAACTGGCTCCTTTCAACGCAAAGGAGCAGCGGCTCTACTCTGAGCTCCTCCCGGATGGCAGAGCTTCTCATCCTATCTCTAAGGGAGACACCAGCCACCTGAGGAAACCCATTTCGGCCGCTTGTACCCACAATCTCGTTTTTCGGTCATGACCCAGCCTCCATGACTATAGGTGAGGGTAGGAACGAAAATCGACCGGTAGATCGAGAACTTTGCCTTACGGCTCAGCTCTGTTTTCATCACAACGGTGTGGTAAAGTGAGTGAAATACCGCCCCCGCTGCTCCGATTCTCCAGCCAGTCTCCTACTCCAGTCTCAATATCCTGTCCATGAATATCTCAAACAGGATTGGTGACAAAGCGCAACCCTGGCAAAGGCCAACCCTCACCTGGAAAGAGTCTGACTTACTGCCGAGTACTCGGACACAGCTCCCGCTTTGGATGTACAGGGATTGGATAGCCCTGAGAAGAGCCATCTCACCCCATACTCCCGTAGCACCTCCCACAGTATCTCCCGGGACCCGGTCATACGCCTTCTCCAGATCTACAAAACACATGTAGACTGGATGGGAATACTCCCAAGCCCACTCCAGGATCCTTGTGAGAGTAAAGAGCTGGTCAGTTGTTCCACAACCAGGACGAAAACCGCATTGTTCCTCTTCGATCTGAGGTTCGACCATCAGCCAAACCCTCCATTCGAGCACCTTGGAGTAGACTTTACTGGAGAGGCTGAGAACTGATAACCCTGTAATTGGCACACACTCTCTGGTCCCCCTTTTTGAACAGGGGAACCACCACCCCAATCTGCCACTCCTTGGGCACTGTACCCAACTTTTAAGCAATGTTAAAGAGACATCCAAGACAGACCCTCCACACCCAGAGCTTTTAGCATTTCTGGGCGGGTCTCATCAATCCCTGGGGCTTTACCACTGTGGAGTTGTTTGACTACCTCAGTGACTTCCTCCAGGGAAATTGATGAGAAACACCCATCATCAAAGTGCTCCACCCCCCAATTACCCCCAATTACCACCCCAGTTAAGGTCAACAGGGTCCCATCGTTACTGTACACAGCTTGGACTGTTCCCCGCTTCCCCCTCCTGAGATGGCGAACAGTTCTCCAGAAGCACTTTGGTGCCGACCGAAAGTCCTTCTCCATGTCTTCTCCGAACTTCTCCCACACCCGCTACTTTACATCTGCCACAGCAGAGGCCGCAGCCCTTCGGGTCTGTTGGTAACTTGATACTGCCTCCGCAGTCCAACACATCCCGGAAGGCCTCCTTCTTCAGTCGGACGGCTTCCCTGACCACCGGTGCCCACCACGGTGTTCGAGGGTTACCGCCCCTTGAGGCACCTAAGACCTTGAGACCACAGCTTTCCGCTGCGGCTTCAGCAATAGAGGCTTTGAACATTGCCCACTCGTGTTCAATGTCCCCAACCTCCACAGGGATGCCAGAAAAGCTCCGCCGGAGGTTTGAGTTGAAGATCTCATGGACAGGGGCCTCCTCCAGACGTTCCCAGTACCCGTTTGGGCTTACCAGGTCTGTCCAGAGTCTTCCCCCACCCGCCTGCGTGGAGGTCAGCCCCACCAGATCTAATTGGTAGTGCTCCATCTCCCACACAAGTTCCGGCTCCTTCCCCCACAGAGAGGTGACGTTCCATGTCCCCAGTGCCGGCCACGGTCTCA
>NC_060151.1:13687236-13689784 GCF_021292245.1 Micropterus dolomieu
GGCCCCCCCCCCCCCCCCCCCCCCCAACAGATTCCCTGCCAAACAAATATATTTATTGGGAAAAAAATCTAAATAGGCTATCAGGTCGTAAGATGAAACTTTGAAGTTCCGATGAACATCTAGTTGTGAGATTGTGATGTAAAGACATGATGGTCTACTGAGATACAGTGTGGATTTATGTATGCTTTCTCTTAACTGTGGCTAAACTGTCTTATGGCGGACAATTAAACTTTCTCAGTAACAAAATGAGTAACAAACGTGTATTTAGGTTACACAAACAATCTTCTCACTTAACAACGATGGCGATGAGTTAGAAGAAATAGCCCGGGACTTATTGTAAGCTACAT
The DNA here is from genome assembly GCF_021292245.1 of Micropterus dolomieu. Lineage (NCBI taxonomy): Eukaryota > Metazoa > Chordata > Actinopteri > Centrarchiformes > Centrarchidae > Micropterus > Micropterus dolomieu. The sequence goes on from NC_060151.1 coordinate 13,687,584, forward strand.
TGAAATAGTTTTATTTTCCAGATCAAACAGCGCTTCACATCCATACCATCTTTTGACTTGATTAGGAAGCGATAGGCTTGTGTTATTTTTTTGTTTGTTTTTAAACTCTCTGTAACAAAATGATTCAGATGTGTGTGGGAGAATTGGATGGGATTACAGCTAGACAGCTGTCGGTTTGACATGAACGTGCAAACACGGTTATATATTCGCCACAGTCTAACTCTGCATAGACCCTGATGTCAGCAGGTATTGCAGGATAAAAATGTGAAAGTGTAGAGCTGAGGTTTTATCTTTATCATTGTAATATAGGGTTCATTGGTCTATGTTACACTGTGTGGTTATTAGGAACTACATATTACGAATAGCAGAGGGTAGAGTTAGTGATAGAGATGGATTTAAGCGTGAAAACACAAAGCATATGGTTCTCACAGAGAGGTGACGTCAATCGATATGAATATTATTATCTGGTAGATCTGCTTTTGGCTTTGATGGGTGCAAGAATAGGATACGTCACCCACATCATATAGACATGTTTTTTGTAGTGATCCAAAGTTTCTCGTGGAGGGAGAGAGTAATGCACCCATCAACCTGTTGAAAGCAGGCGCCTGTCGCCTGCGCTGAAAGAGCGAATCTTGAATGTAGAAAACCTAACATCCGTCTGATCAACGTAACATCAGACACGGGGTAGATCCACTTTTTGTCTTTGATAGTGGTGTTGATATTGACAGCCTGTCAATAGCCTTTTTTTTTCGTTCTTGATTTTAAACTCTCAGTAACAATAGTTTCAAATGCATGCCTGGTTATTTTTCGTTCTTGATTTAAACTCTCAGTAACAATAGTTTCAAATGCATGCCTGGTTATTTTTCGTTCTTGATTTAAACTCTCAGTAACATTAGTTTCAAATGCGTGCCTGTTTTTTTTTCTATAAATGGTTAGTGGAATTAATATTAATATGTACTGAGCGCGGGGAGAAACGAAGTCAAACTCTGACAGAGGAGCTACAAACGAGATTTAACTCAGCGTGAGAACACATAACAGATGTCTCTCACAAGATGTTTACAAATGCGTGCGCGAGTGTTTATCGTTCTTGTTTTAAAACTCTCAGTAAGAAATATTTCAAACGCACGCACCATAGGAAAAGAGGCTCCGTGGCTCTCCTCCCTTTATAACCGATCTGTGAGAACGGCGTAGTGACGTCACTGACCGAAGGGGCACACACACACACACTGACGGGAAAGATGGGATGATCCCGGTACTAATTTGTATTCGCCCGTTTGAAAAGAGAGTAAACCAAACGCATTACATCTGTGTTTAAACGTGTATTTATGTTACACATACAATCCACTTATTTAACAACGATGGCGATGAGTTAAAAAAATACCCCGTGACTTGTTGTAAACGACACTGATATAGTGTTATTTTCCAGAACAAACAGCGCATCACATCCATACCATTTTCCGGTTTTATCCTGCAACACATGAGCGTCGGGACATCAGGATGTGATTTAAGCTGACATAGCCTAGATGTCACCCTATTTACTATCCTAACATTAGGAGACAGTTTTAAGTATCTGAGAAATAAAAAGGCTTTCAAACAAAAAAATAAAAGATTTACCACTGTTACCCATAAATGATAACATTAACTTGGATTTTGTGTTTTCTCTTTTCTTTATTCCACTTGTGCAGAACTCACAATGTACACATAAGTGTGTGCGCGCGGTCAAACTGTAAATACAAATAATTCACCTTTAGTTTCCAGTAATGTATCACTTTCCCAAATAAGTTTTCTACAACATAACATCAGCTTAGATGATAAACATTATAAATCAAAGATATTCCGTACAATGCAAATATCACACGTGGTAGACTATGTAGGCATTAAATATTATCACATGTGTGTAATAAAACTATCAATACAGATTTCTAAACAGTCGCTGTATTACAAACACCTATTAAACCTTGTAAATGCTACACATATTGCATATATGTTTAAATAAGCAATTTAAACTAAAATGTCAATCCAAACTAACAAACTAATAGCATTAGGCGTTTAGGCGCTAATCGCGAATGGCGATCTACATAGTGCTTTTATCAATATACTTATAACAACAACATTTGACTTACCACGCTGGGAACATATAGTTCAGATTAAGTGTTTAGCTGTAATTGTTGTAGAACATAAGAAAGTCTGCAAATGAGCAT
>NC_060151.1:13689884-13695679 GCF_021292245.1 Micropterus dolomieu
TTGGAGGAGGAGACCTTCACCAAAATAATGCTCTGAAGAACAAGTTCCTTTACTACACATACACTTCAACTTCATCGGTGAAATTAACAGGACAGAATCTGCAGCCTGAGGACACAGCTGTGTATTATTGTGTACTTGGCTCCGCAGTGATACAAACCATCAACAGACCTGCACAAATACTGAGCAACTCTGTGATTACAAAACAATAATGGGATCCCGTCTCTGGATGTGAAATTGTTTTACATGGAAGGAAAAGCAACTTTTTTTAAACGAACTAATGATAAATGCTACAATTCAATGAAACTAGAACAGAGCCCCTCCCTCCCCATGATATCCTGATGCAAATCTTCTGTGCAGTGTACTTCTGTCCTGCTCTTGTACCTTGTGAGGAGCATCAGATGTCACATCTTCAACCTCATTATGATAAACACAATCACTATTTATGTAATTAACTATGTCATACTGATATTAAGAGCAGTATGACAGAGCACCTAAACACACACACACACACACACACACACACACACACACACACACACACACACACACATTATTGAAGAAGCAGCTTATGTTGGACTATGGCTTTTACTGAAGATCTGTTCTTCAACAGCAAAGTGATGGTTGATAATGTTTCTGTTAATGTGCAGCAGCTGTGACTTTATTATTTCAAAACTGACACACGATATGTCCATCATAGCAATGGTCAACAAAACGTTACTGAACTGAATGCCTGGCTGATCTAAACATGGTTTAAATAAAAGGTTAGCAGAATAAGTTAAACATTATTATTATAAAACACATTTTCAAAATAATAAAAACAGGTGTTTTGCTCTTTGAGGAGGAGGCGATGCAAAACTCTGATCTCTTCAAGCTCTACGTATGTGTTGCAGAGTGAAGGACAGACTAAATCACTGCAGACTGGACAAAGACAACTGGCTTTTACAATGATCAGACCTGATTATTTTTTGTTTTTCTCATCCTGTTTATTAACTGGGCAGGTAAGAACAATGAAACGCTTTACTGAAAACCTGCTGATTTATTTCCTCTTGAGGCTTCAAGTTTGTCTGCATGTCTGTGGCTTCCAACAGCCACAATTTGAATTCTGAAAACTTTAAAAGTCTAAAAACAATACAGGCCTTCAAACACCTGCAGGAAACTCATGTATTGATTCAGATTATCTTGTCTGTCAAGATTCTCAGTTATCCAGGTCATAGTTATCCAAGGAAGGTTAAAAATCAAGGCAATTTGCCCATTTTCCCTCTCATCTAGAACTGAACTGGCAGGGAGTCCCAGCTTTTTTGGTGTTGTTGATTGGTATACCAATGCCATAAATAAGCTATTCAAATATACATTTTTGGTATGGTCTTCATAAGGGTATTGATTGATATCATGTGTCAGTTTAGGCAGAAGAAGAGAAGTTCCCATCAAATGACCTTCAATACCAACCATGTTCTCTGCTCTGCTGCTGCTGCTGCTGCTGGATCCTGTGAGTCTCACTGAGGCAGAGACACTGACAGTATGATCACAGCACACTGACTGTTCACTGTTATTACACTGATTCAACATTCAACATGTTTTCCTCCAAAGGTGTGAAGTGGGACCAGTTGACACAGCCAGCCTCTGTGACTGTGCAGCCAGGTCAACGTCTGACCATCACCTGTCAGGTCTCTTATTCTCTTAGCAGCTACTGGACAGCTTGGATCAGACAGCTTGCAGGGAAAGAACTGGAGTGGATTGGAAGTGCACGTATTGGATACACTTCAAGCTACAAAGATTCACTAAAGAACAAGTTCAGTATCAGCTCAGACTCTTCCAGCAACAGAGTGACTCTAAACGGACAGAATGTGCAGCCTGAAGACACTGCTGTGTATTACTGTGCCAGAGAGTCACAGTAACACAAACCATCAGTAGACCTGAACAAAAACTCCTCAGTGCCTGAACACTTGTAACATGAAGCCACCAGAGGAGGAGCCCTCAGACCACTAATGACTTCAACACCAGCTCACTGTTAACACTCACAGCTCCATCTGTCTGTGTCAGTTCATCTCAGTAGACAGGAAATAAATCTGAAGATGAACAGAAGGAAGCCTGGAGGAGCTGATGTGTCTTCTTGTACTTGTGAGACTGTGATTAAAGATGAATGAACAACTAATCCTGCAGTGAGAAACGTTGCCTGGGAATTCTGTGTCAAAACTCTGTTTTCTCTCATCCTCTTATATGATTAACGCCCTCAGGTCATTCATAATGATACAAAACGCAGACATTTGAGTACCACTGATGTATGATTGGCTTTAAAGTTACATTTCATGAGAGAATATTGATAAAAAGATTCATATTGCTCTATAATAATAAAGAAAATATTTATTAGTTTTTATCCATCACAGACTGTAGTTTAATTAAAACCATTTCTGAGAGATAAGAGCTGCTCTATAAAGTGGAGGAGAATTAGAGCAGGTTTTTATTTCTGACACAGCCACACAGAGATAAAGGTAAAATGTGGTGATCATTATAAAAACTAATATATGCATGCATTAACTACCACAGTTTTCATCTAAGCTAAAGAATGAGAAGCTGTTTTCCTCTGGAGGCTTTTTCTTTGGATGTCAGTGTCTTCAGACATCTTCAGACACTGAAACCATTAAAAGTCTGTTATGTAAAACCTGCAAACCAGCAGCATCAGACTTACGTTTTCATACTATTTACATGATCCTGGCTGCTGTCACTTTATTTCTGTTTACACCAAGTACAGTAAATGAGCAAAAAAGTGAATAAATAAATGCTGCAAAAAAAATACTGTGCTCCAATGCTTGGAGTTAATCATGAATGTGATGTAGGAGGTGCTGACAGGAAATAAATTCTCACAATAAGACAGCTCACATCTTATTTAAGTGAGATTTAATCATTTGAAAACATACTGAACACACTGTAAACATGGCTTATAGAAAGAAACATTCTTGGTGGTTACTCCTTGTTTGCGGATTTTAATGAATGTGTTCATATTTAGAATTATAATTAATTAATAATGATCCTTGTTGTTGTTGCAATTATGTAATAATGTAAATAATGTTTTAATATTGATTTTTTTTAGTGTAGTGAAATTAAAATATATGTAAAGCAGAGGTGATTTCCATGCATGTTTTCACTCTGCAGATATAATAACAGTCAACAGACTCTTCTATTGGCTCCAGTTAGACCAACATTGATGCTTCATGTGTTTGATTCTATGCAAACTCAGTGACCTTCCTTGTTACTCAGCTATAAAAACTTCCCATCAGGCTGTCAGTGGAGTTCACAGCACGTCACTTTCAACATAAACCATGTTTTCTGTAGCTCTGCTGCTGCTGTTGGCAGCTGGATGTGAGTCTCTCTGGATTTGTCAAAGTCAGCAGTTCTTCTTTTGTAGTATAACTTGATCATTTGTTACAAAACATTTTCTTTTTTGAACAGGTGTGAAGTGTGAACAGTTGACACAGCCAGCCTCTGTGACTGTGCAGCCAGGTCAACGTCTGACCATCACCTGTCAGGTCTCTTATTCTCTTAGCAGCTACTACACAGCTTGGATCAGACAGCCTGCAGGGAAAGGACTGGAGTGGATTAGTAGAGACACAACTGTCAAAGATTCACTAAAGAACAAGTTCAGTGTCAACTTAGACTCTTCCAGCAAAACAGTGACTCTAAACGGACAGAATGTTCAGCCTGAAGACACTGCTGTGTATTACTGTGCCAGAGATCCACAGTGAGAGACAATTACAGGAGAGTCATACAAAAACTACTTCCTCTATTTATCAGCTCTGGCAACATTCAGTTGTCTCAGTATCCCTTTTTTGTTTTTCAGTCAGTATTGGAAATTTTAATAGTGAGTGACTGAATATTGAGGTCTTATTTTTATCTTAAATATAAAAATGTTTTATTTCTTGTTAAGGAAAATGATGTGTAGCAGTGTGATGAATGTGTTTAACCCTAACCCTAATAAGAGTTGTGATTAAGGCAATGACAGACAAATAGAATAGATAGATACTTTATTTGTTCCTGGGGGGACAATGTCAAACACAAATACTAACATAAAAGTAAAAGCCCTTCACACGTGCGTGATTGGCGAGTCCAGAGGGTTGCACCTGCATGCTACAAGTGTGTAAAATGTAGGTAAAAAATTGATCAACTATTACCAAAGTTTTCACATGAAACAGACTCTTCTTAATAATGAAGCCAATTTAATAATGTGTTTGCAGACCTATTGCACAAATTATACTGAACCATGAAAGAGGGACTTTTGGCTGAATGACTCATGTACAGAAAACATTCATCCTACAGTTTCAACAAACAGTAACTGAGATCCAATTCAAATTCATCTCCTCCCTGTGAGGAGGAGTCAATGCAAAACTCAGATGTCTTCCACCTCTACTTATCTGACTGCAGAGAGGATGACAGAGAACAGTGGACACACAGTTTAACATGATGGACTATAGGACAGGACTGCTGCTTTTAACTGTCTGCTGGGCAGGTGAAGATTTTCACTGATCTTATGTTTTCTTGTAATGTGTCAGTTTGTTGCATGTGATTATTTTCTTTGCTGTCTTGACAGGTGTTGATGGTCAGACTCTGACAGAATCTGAACCAGTGGTTAAAAGGCCTGGAGAATCCCACAGATTGACCTGTACAGCCTCTGGATTCACATTCAGCAGCTACAGCATGGGTTGGGTCAGACAGGCTCCTGGAAAAGGAGTAGACTGGATCGCTTATATAAGCACATATAGTTCCCCTATTTCTTACTCCCAGTCAGTCCAGGGTAGATTCATCATCTCCAGAGATGACTCCAGCAGTAAAGTCTATCTACAGATGAACAATCTGAAGACCGAGCAGTGTATATACACAGCAGTGTATTACTGTGCCAGAAGAGACACAGTGAGAGACAATAACAGGAGAGTCATACAAAAACTACTTCCTCTATTTACCACCACTGAATACATTCAGTATTATAACATTATCAGTATATTTAATTTCCACTACCACTGTGTTTGTAAGTAAACATAAATGTTAACAGTACTGGAAAGAGTCAACCCTTTCTGTCATTTTAGGGTGCAACATGAAATTAGTAACACACTCCAACATTAAGCAGAGGTGTTTTCCAGGCAGGGATGAATGTGTTCACACTGCACAGACAATATCAAAATATCAAAAAGTACTTTAAGTGGACATGGAATAATTAAATGCTGATAGTGTTAATTGGATTTCAGTTCTATTTTTTAGCCTAATGAAATAAATAAGGACAGAGAAATATTTTATTTACAGAGAGCTTTTCAGGATCCTCATAGACACTTTAGATGACAAATACAGAAACTAAATAAACTTTTCAGGTGCATATAGTTGCTCAATAATAATAATAATAATAATAATAATAATAATAATCCTTATTTGTAGAGCACACAAAAACAAGTTACAAAGTGCTTTAACAAGTGTAAAGAATAATACAAAAAAAAAGATAAGAGCATGAAAATTTAATATAAAATTAGTAAAATACAATAAAATAAAAAGGGATGAAATAAAGTCAAATAAGATCGGGAAAAGCTCTCCTATAAAAGTATGTTTTAAGAAGGGACTTAAAAGAGTTCACTGACTCAGCCGACCTGATTTCCTCGGGCAGGCTGTTCCAGAGCCTCGGGGCCCTGACAGCAAACGCTCTGTCCCCTTTAGTTTTCAGTTGAGACTCTGGAACAGACAACAGACCTCTGCCCGAGGATCTCAAGGTACGTGCTGGTGCGTATGGGACTAAAAGGTCAGAAATATAACAAGGCGAG
>NC_060151.1:13695779-13714274 GCF_021292245.1 Micropterus dolomieu
ACAAAGTGCTTTAACAAGTGTAAAGAATAATACAAAAAAAAGATAAGAGCATGAAAATTTAATATAAAATTAGTAAAATACAATAAAATAAAAGGGATGAAATAAAGTCAAATAAGATCGGGAAAAGCTCTCCTATAAAAGTATGTTTTAAGAAGGGACTTAAAAGAGTTCACTGACTCAGCCGACCTGATTTCCTCGGGCAGGCTGTTCCAGAGCCTCGGGGCCCTGACAGCAAACGCTCTGTCCCCTTTAGTTTTCAGTTGAGACTCTGGAACAGACAACAGACCTCTGCCCGAGGATCTCAAGGTACGTGCTGGTGCGTATGGGACTAAAAGGTCAGAAATATAACAAGGCGAGAGGCCATGAAGAGCTTTAAAAGTGATCAATAGAATTTTAAAGTCAATTCTAAAACATACTGGGAGCCAGTGTAATGGAGCTAAAATAGGAGTAATGTGGTCATATTTCTTTGTTCAATATACAGTATCACACAGTGATTTTAACTTCCAGTGACCTGTAAATGTTCCGTATTTGTACAGCGCCTTTCTAGTCTTTTCAAACACTCAAAAGTGTTTTTACACTACATTGCATTCAGCATTCACCCACTTTCATACACTGAGCTTAAGTGCTCAAACAGAAACTAACATTTACACACATTCATACACTCGTGGAACAGCCACCAGTGGCAATTCAGGGTTCAGTGTCTTGCCCAAGGATATGCAGCCTGGAGGAGCCGGGGATTGAACCGCCAATCATCAACCCGCTCACACCAAATTTAACACATCTGCTCCCCATTCACACCTGAGATCTTGTAACACTAACAAGTCACATGACACCGGGGAGGGAAGATAGCTGATTGGGCCAAATTTGGACATTTTCACTTAAGGGTGTACTTACTTTGGTTGCCAGCTGTTTAGACATTAATGGCTGTGTGATGTGTTATTTTGAGGGAACAGCATTTTTACACTGTTATACAAGGAGTGGGACTGATTATCCAGGGCCCCAATGGACGGAGGCCCCTTTAAAATCCTGGAATGAAAACTTTGTTTTTGTTTACAATGTTTAATTTTTAAGCAAGTAGTTTCATAACTAAATAAAAAGCATCTGAATAAATCCGTTGAGACACTGAACTTTGTATACCCCCCCCCCCAAAAAAATAAAGAACAGTGGAGGTCACTCTTACCATTTCCAAAAGACGCAAAATGGTTTAGCAGAGCAGAGTGATGCTGATGCTGGAGCATCAACATGCTTTGTCAAGTCTTTCACCAAGCACGGGAAATTAAGGTACCAAAAAAGAAAAAGAAGAGTAAGAAAGCAAAGTGAAGGAAAATAACTGCCAACTTATTTCTTTCTAAAGAAAGGTGATCACAATCACAACTAGCAGTTAAAGAATGGTTTAAGCTAAAACAGTTTAGATTGAAGGCAGGTATCTAGTGCAGTCTGGTTCCCTTGTCTTTTAATATGCAGTACTGTACAGTAAGCAATTTCTCAATGTCCAGCAGTGACAACTAAGAAGGTATTTTTTTCAGCGTTGTCTTATACCTTGAAGATGATGAACGCTTCAATAAACGATAATGGTATTTTAGCTTGATAATCATAGCAAACCTTATTTAATCATAATAAAATAGTCGTAGGAGACACTTTGTTGAGAAAAGAGAGTTGAAACTGTGCAGACTTGTAAGCTCCAGAATTTGTCAACATTTTTCAAAAGATGAGTGACAGACAGGGACCAAGAGATGAGGGGGGCCACAGAGACTGCTTGTATATAGGGCCCAGAATTTTGTGCAGCGCCCCTGGTCAAAGCATTTTAGTAAGTGAGTCTTGGAGATACAATGGGTTTTATACCCCCAAATAAATTACATTATTATTAAATTAAAGTTTTAGAGAAAACGCTTAATTGGAATACTTTAAACATGTACATAAACCCAGGGAGCAACACCCTTTCAACCAAATTAAAACTACTAGGCCTAATCCAGCCGTGTGCAGTGCATGTTTAAAGTATTCACAGTGCTTCAGTTTTTCCAAATTTGGTTATATTAAGACTTATTCCAAAATGGATTCATTATTTTCCTCAAGATTCTACAACAAATACCCCATAATAACAAGGTGAACAAAGTTTGTTTGAAATCTTCACAAATTTATAAAAAAAAAAAAAAAAAGCACATGTACATAAGTAATCACAGCCTTTGCTATGACACGCAAAATTGAGCTCAGGTGCATCCTGTTTCCACTGATCATCTTTGAGATGTTTCTACAACTTGATTGGAGTCCACCTGAGGTAAATTCAGTTGATTGGACATGATTTGGAAAGGCACACACCAGACTAAGGTCCCACAGTTAACAGTGCATGTCCGAGCAGGTTTACCATCTCAAGAGGCAGCAGACAGCAGGTGTATCTGCAGATAAACAGTCTGAAGACTGAAGAGTCTGCTAATGTTTCCGTTTAGGAATATATTTGGCATTATATGGATGGCCCTCTAAATGTTGTTAAGCAAAATAATAAAACATCTATTTTGTGTATAAATAACATTACTATTGAATGACTTTAAAATAATAATAGTTAAAAAGTTCATAATTATAATCAGAATACAAATGAATTATGTAAAACACTGTTTTCCAGAGATCTGTGAGATGTGGTGTGTTTCTCTGTGAGGAGGAGTCAATGCAAAACTCTGATCTCTTCCATCTCTACAAATGTGTTGCTGAGTGAAGGACAGAGACTGAATCACTGACATTTACACTGTAGACTGGACAGAGACAACCAGATTTAAAATGATCAGATCTGATTATTTGGTTGTTTTTCTCATCCTGTCTATTAACTGGGCAGGTAAGAACAATGAAACTCTTTACTGGAAAGATGCTGATAATATGCAACTACTGTATATTAACTAATAAGCTGTTTACATATCTGCAGGTACTGAGGCTCAAACACTGACAGAATCTGAATCAGTGGTAAAAAGACCTGGAGAATCCCACAGACTGACGTGTACATATTCAGGGTTTGGTGGCAATTATGACAACGCTTGGATCAGACAGGCTGCTGGAAAGGGACTTGAATGGATCGCTTATATCAGCAGTGGCAGTAGCAGCAAATACTACTCTCAGTCAGTTCAAGGCCGGTTTACCATCTCCAGAGACAACAGCAGGCAGCAGGTGTATCTGCAGATGAACAGTCTGAAGACTGAAGATTCTGCTGTTTATTATTGTGCTCGAGACTCACAGTGACTGGAGTTGATTAGGCCGCTGTACAAAAACCTACAGTACTCATCTTACACATTGTTAGACCCCAAACATGAAGTCCTTTTCTTTGTATTCATATTACTTATTTCTGTATTTGTTTATTTTTTGTTATTGTTTTATTTTTAAAATGTTATAATTGAATTTGTAATAAAATTAAAATCATATGTAAAGCAGAGGTGATTTCCAGGCATGTTATAATAACTGTCAACAGACTCTTCTATTGGCTCCAGTTAGACCAACAGTGATCCTTCGTACGTTTCTATGCTGTTACGGATGTTCTGCCAGTCCGACAGACATAATTTTTGATCATATTTATTTATTTGGCTGTAAATAATTATCGCATATTGGTTGTATAAAGTGTGTAAATATCTAAAAATCTACGTAGAATGTAAATTGTACTGATTGAATATAGTGCGTATACACTGTGTATATATTTATAGATCCATGCAGAATGTTACTGATTCTACTTTTATTCTATCTGTATCAAAACATTTTCTTTTTTAACAGGTGTGAAGTGGGAACAGTTGACATAGCAAGCCTCTGTGACTGTGCAGCCAGGTCAACGTTTGACGGTCCTGTCAAGACAGCTTGGATCAGACAGCCTGCAGGGAAAGGACTGGAGTGGATTGGAAGCGCACATGTTGGATACACCGCATATTACAAAGTTTCCCTAAAGAACAAGTTCAGTATCGACTAGACTCTTCCAGCAACAGAGTGACTCTAAACGGACTGAAGACACTGCTGTGTATTACTGTGCCGGAGAGACACAATAACACAAACCATCAGTAGACCTGAACTAAAACCCCCAAGTCCCTGAACACTTGACATGAACATGAAGCCACCGGAGGTGGAGCCCTCAGACCACTAATGACTTCAACACCAGTTCACTGTTAACACTCCTGCAGCTCCATCTGTCATGAAGCCTGAAGGAGCTGCGGTGTCTTCTTGTGCTTGTGAGACTGCGATTAAAGATGGATGAATAACTAATCCTGCAGTGACAAATGTTCTGTGGGATTTCTGTGCAAAAACTCTGTCTTTTCTCATCCTCACTTTGCGAATGTATAGATAGATAGAACTTTATTGATCCCCGAGGAGAAATTGCTGTTACAGCAGCAAAACTGACAGAGATTACAAAAAAATTTACCAGAAACACACAAACTAACGTAATGTAAAAAATTTACATTTATTTTTTATATTTATAAAACTGAGATGTATACACAAGTGCCACTGTGCACATATTCAAGATGCATCACTTGCATTAACTGTAGTTTAATGTTCTTAACATTCACGTGTCCTTCAGTCTCCTCTCCCTGCACAGGTTTGGCAATGGCAGTGGATAGGAATGATTTTCTGTTACGGTCCTTGCTACATTGGAGTGTGCCAGTGGAGTTGTAGTAGTGTCCAGCTGAATGCACTCTGCTGCCCGACCAGCAGGTTGTGCAGCGTATGTGAAGTGTTGTCCATGATGTTAAATAGTTTGTGTAACAAACTGTGTCCTGGTCCTCCTAAAGTCCACCACCATCTTCTTCGTCTTTGTCACGTTTAGGAGGAGGTGGTTGCTCCCACACCACAACACAAAGCAGTTAACCAGATCCCCATACTCAGTCTCATCTCCATCGCTGATATACCTAACAACTGCAGGATCATCTGAGTATTTCTGTAGATGACAGGAGTTGTGTTGGAAGTCAGAGGTGTAAGGCGTGAAAAGAAATGGTGGGAGTATAGTCCCCTGTGGTGTTCCTTTGCTGCTGACCACCTATTCAGACACACGACCCCTCAGTTGCACAAACTACCACTGCTTAATACCGCTATAAGATACAATTTAAAAGGAAAATTTTAATTAATTTCTTGAACATAAAAATACTGGATCAGCTTGGTTTGGATGATGGGGACAGGAGGTTGGCGTTAGATGAAACGGGCTATGGTGGAAAGTACAGCAGTAGGGGATCTTTATGAAATAAGAGGAGCCTGATCATGGAGGATTTTGTTAGTGAATCAAAGGAATTGCATTTTTATGTTGGAAAAAAAGCGATGTGGTGAGCAGGTGAGCAGTTGGCTTCTGGTCTTGATCCACTGCATGAAACTCTACCCAGTCACTTCGGTGACTCAGAGGGCTTCCTTTTTTGAGGAAACTAATGTTACCAATAAATTAGGGCTCTGACATTAGCTGTCCAGTTAAATCACCCACTTTTTTACATTTTAGTAAAGTGAGTCTAAGTGAGCGCATTGAATTAAAGTTTTAGAGAATGTCAATGAACACTTAATTGGAGTATTTTTGAAACAAATACATAAACCTGGGCAGCATCTCCATTTTCATCACATTTTAATGCCCTGTAAGAGAAAGTGGCAATGACCTCCAAAAATCAATTTATTTATTTAGTTTGTGTAACTTGAACAAAAACCTGCTTAATGTTAACGGTTGCGGGAGCCAATCACAGATGACACTGGACGAGAAACGGGTTAGGTCACCAATCATTAACAGACTGATTAGAAGCCTAGAGTCGAAGATAGCTTCAACTCCACCTCCTCCGCCTTCATTTTCCATTTTCACCAAACAAAAACTGAATATCAGGCCTAATCCAGTCATAAACTCCTGTGAGGACTCAGACTGGTAAAATGCAAAATGACTCACTGATGCACAGTCCCCACCCAATCTGCCTGCACAATATATCTCCTTCATAACAGCTTTTGCAGATGCGACTCAGCCAAGTTCCCACCATGACAGTTCTACCAAGTGGCCTCCTCTTGGCTCTGATTTCAGGTGAGTGAAGTCGGTGTCCAGCAGAGACGTATAGGAGCTTTGGATGTTTGCTGGCTACCCGTCATCTAAACTCTGTGTCTCTTTCAGCTGCTCAGGGCCAGTCCCTCACCTCCTCAGAGCCAGTGATCAGCAGAGCTGGAGAACCAGCCACTTTGTCCTGTAAAGTGGAAGGTCTTCCTCTGGCTTGGCTGCACTGGATTCGTCAGAAACCAGGGAAAGGGCTGGAATGGATCGGACGCATTAATGACGGAACTGGCACAAAATTTGCACAAAGTGTCCAAGGGCACCAAAGACACGTCCAAAACCTTGTGTACTTAGAGGTGAAGAGTCTGCTGTTTATTATTGTGCATGAGAGCCACAGTGACACACCAGACTAGACAACCTTACTGTAATTACAACATAATTTAACTGCCGAAAAAGCTTTACTTTAAAAAGCTCTACAGAACCCAGCTCTTCTAAATTAACTTACTTCAAACTAATAAGCACATTAGAAACACTGAATAGTCCGATGAATGACAGAGATAATGTTGTTTTGTGTTTCCACAGGTGTGAATAATATTGATAACTCATCCAGACTTTGACTTTTATTTTTACCCCCTACACATACTGCTGATTGTATCATCAGTTTACAACTCATGTAAATACAGTTTAAAATTCACTTTGACTGGAAATATATACTGTATATAAAAATTATTTTGTCAAAAGTGCAAAATTGTCCTATGGTGTGACTGTCTCATGCATGGTGTAATAAATTACAACTTTTATAAAATAAAATGACACGCATAAAAATGTTGAGAAATACCTCAGGCATAATGTTACAAGTGTCTATTTTAGTGAATGGCAATCATTTATTTCATCCATATATTTAGGAGCTTATGTAGGAGCTTGATATATTTTTAACTGGGCAATTCAACAGACAACCTTATTAAGTTGAAAGACTCCATTAAAGTTAATGATACTGAAGCCCTCTGTGAAGCCCATGATGCAACATGCCAAAGCATGTAATACTCATGCTGGTCCACTAGAGGATGCGTGTCAGCTTCCGGTAATGCACTCAATCGCAACCACAGAGCGGCTTGCTTAATAACAGTTTTCTGTCCTCCCAACTTTGCTTTTAACGACGGTGGAACTACATGTTGTTGTCGATAAAGTTTTTATGCCATATTATGTCCGAACAAAAACAGAATAGGAAACAGAAACATAACGACAGAGCTCAAGTGCTGAAGCTAACGGACCACAACTACGTTGCTAGCCAAAAAGAAAACAACGGCGGGAAAATGGATGACGACTTCTCAACGGACTCTGAGGCTGTAACACCGGTTGGTAGCCCCTCTTCCAACCCTGCCTTCAAAGTAAAAAGGAAAGAAAGGAGCGACTTGTCCCTAGAGGATCTTCAGGCTAACATTCTGGTTGCAGTTAACCAGAGATAACCTGGAGCTGATGGTAAGAGACAACAAGTCAGGCATCAAAGAGCTGAAAATCACCCTTAATTTTGCCTTCGTCAAAACTGACGCTTTGAAAAATGAAAACAAAAAGTTATGAGCTTTGCAACAGTCACGAAAAACTATAAAAAATTCGTCTCACTGAGACTAAAAAATACAGGCGGAGATGGGCTCTAAGGCTGTATGTGTTATGTGTGTTGGACAGAGAGGACCCAAAAGCAACGCTCCAGTGAAACAGGTTTTATTGGGGAGAAAAAGGGGTTGAGGGAGTGGAGGTGAGGGAGAGGCGGATGCCGGGGAAACACGGGCACGGGGAACCGAGGAGACTGAAACAAGGGAGCCGGGGGGCACTGGGGACCAAAGAAGAGAGGAGGCATGGGAGAACTGACCGGGGGAGTTGGTGGAGGAGTATGGTGGCAGGCTGACTGGCTAGGCATGGGGAAGAGCTGGGAGGACATAACGGAGGAGTGAGGCAAGTGAACCTGGAGACAGACAGACAGACAGACAGGGTTAGACACAGGGAAAACCAAGTACAGGGAAACAGAGATGACGCATATTATACAAGAGTGCCAGGTTAGGAGCAACGACGATCAAGTAGAGACTGAGTGGAGGTTGAAGTACAGAGATGAGGCTGATTGCTGGCATGTGTGGCAGGCTGAGGTTGTGGCTGACGAAGCGCAGTCAGCTGGGCTCAGGAGCAGAGAGAGAGAGAGAGAGAGACCACAAGCAAGGGGAGCAGAGGAGACAGGCCAAAACACAAGGGGAAAACAGAATCACAAGAGGAATAAACAGGACACTCATCCTTCAGCCGGGCTGTCACCACAACAGTATGGGCTACCAGAGGAAAGGGAGGAAAATGTAAAAAGAAAAGTGATAGACATTTGTCAGCAAATAGCTCCTAACCAAAATATGAGTCAAGCCATCAATGTTGTGCATTGGAAAGAGGGACGTCAGCAACACACACCCTCGCTTCGTGATTATCCTCTTTGCCTTCAGCACAGCGAGGGATGGCGTCTGGAAAATTGCACAAAACCACCTTTCCTGAGGGAGAAGATGCTCCGCTTCGGCGAGGATCTCACTCAGGCCGACAAGAAGACCTGAGAAAGGCTGTTGCCTCGCATCTAAGAAGCAAGGAAAGCAAGCTTTTTTCAGAGGAACTCGAGCCTTCATTGAGGATGTGGAGATCCTTTAAAGGAGACCTATTATGCTTCCCCACATTTTATGACTTATCTACAATGTTACAATGTTGGATGTTCATGTTAAACATGGCCAAAGCTTCAAAAAATGAGGTTAAAGTATTTAAAAAGAAAGAAATCCCTGGACAACACAACTGCCCCACAATTCACTCTCTCTCTCTCTCTCTCTCTCTCTCTCTCTCTCTCTCTCTCTCTCCCCACTGTGTCCGCTCAGACAAGTAGCATGCACGTAACTCAGAAGAGATCTCGCAGTCCGGTGGATTTCTGGTATAAGAAAGGGAGTAGATGATAGCAAGGTAGAGAAGGAAGTGAGCCACATGTTTAATTATGGCTTTTTGTGGAGCTTTTTCGTTCAGCGGAACAGCAGAAGGAAGTGAGCCACATGTTTAATTATGGCTTTTTGTGGAGCTTTTTCGTACAGCAGAACAGCTGCTCTACAGTGATGTCAAAGTCGCACCAAATGTGACCTGAGTGTCCAGACTGAGGTCGCATTTAAAAAGATCCGATCTGTGTCGGATTTGGACCACATATGGAAGTGGCCCAATTCCGAACTGGAAAAGATCAGATTCCATGTGACTTGGCCTGTTCACACTGTCAGAAAAAGATCAGATCTGACTCACATATGGGCAAAAAACTCGGATTTGGGTCACATTGGCCTGCAGTCTGAACATAGCCACAACGGCTGAAATGAAGCCCTACATGAAGAGTCAGTGTAAGAAAATAAATCATGCAAAGCTGCCATACAGGAGTCACAGAACTACAATAGGACTGGAAAAGCAGTTTAATAGGTCTACTTTAAGATGTTTTCTATGGAGTCACACTAGGACTTTTTTTGTAAACTCTGAACTTGTGCCCTCTCTCAAAACCAAACTGACTGTCAAAGGTCTGTTCCAGCTTATTTAGTAAGGTCCTCTCCAAGACCTTGGATAAAATTTTAAATGTTAGGCAGAAATCTTATCTATACTGCATGCCTTATTGTCTTTTAGCAACATAATTGCATCATAGACTTCTTGTGGGGAGACAGTCACATCTTCCTCATTATCAATATTGCCCACTGCAAAGGAGTTACTTTTAACACAGTTGAACAGCTCATAATAGTGTTTCTGCCACAACGGAGTAATTTCCTCTGGACTGCTTACACCATCAACTTCGTTGGTGTTACGACTGTGGTCGTAAGTTATGAGCTTTACAATATGCCTAGGTCCAGTGTTATTGCCACCTGTTCTGTTTATTATGTAAATAGGTCTGTGCCACAACATCAGAGGGATTGGTGGATTCCGTCTCTGCTCGGTGGGGGATTTGTGGCGGCGGTTCCAGCTCATGGCAGATGATATGGTGCTTCCTGATGGCTTGCTACTTAAGCGGAGAAGATGGCGGTGGCTGGGCGCGCGTGGGCATCTTGGCATCCTCCTCCTCCTCCTCTCCCAAGAGGCCACAGTCTGAGCTTGTTTAAGTAGGGGTGGGCCGCCACTTCTGTTGTCTTCTTTTTCTCTTGTTTATTATAGTCAGGGAGGTCAGTTGCTTGTGGTTGATTTTTGTTTGTTTGACAGGTTAGTTCTGATTTCTAGTTAGGTGTTTTTTTGTTTGTTATGTTGGCCTTGGCTCACCCTGAAGTAACCTAGTTTATCCTTACTTGTTATCATCTGTTATAAATAAATTCACTATTTCTTGTTTGCTAATAGTCTACGTTGTGCTCATGTGGCTCCTTGACGAAGATGTTGCGTTCGGGCCCCTAGACCGGCCGTAACAGTTGGTAAACATGTTTTACAGTTATTCATTCTTTTGATTTCTTTCCAGAATTCATTAGGACTATTGTTGTCACGGGTTTGGGTTGGTTAGGTGTGTTCTGTGTTTGTTTCTATGTTCATTCCCTGCCCTTGTGTTCGCTTTTCTCTGTAGTATGTGTTAGGCCTACTTTGGTCATTTGTTAATTAGTCAGGTTTACTTATGAGTTCGTTAGTGTTTTCTAGTCTTGTTTCACTGTTTCTAGTTTGTTTCTAGAGTGTTTCAGTTAGCTTTTGTGGTGTCCGAACAATAATGTGGCGATGATGTGTTGAGAAGAAATCCGCTTGACACTGTTCTTGATCATAAGTTTATTACATCAAGGAGTTCAGCATCAATTACAAGCTCTGCAGCAGCTTGGAGAGTGACCCAGTCCGATGACCACTCTGTCTCTATGTACATCAAACATAGCTTCTATAGGATATGTGTAGGTATCTGTTAGATACCATAGAAGGGTTTGAGTCTGCAAAATAAAGCTCCAACCCATATAAGGGTACAGTGCTATTCTGAGGTAACAAAACAAGTGTTTAGAGGTCAAATTCTATAGAAGGGTTCAGTCCCTACATAACCACCAATCACTTCTCTCCCCTTAGGAGGTCACTGACCCTCTGTCCTGCTGCTACAGTGCTATTTTAAACAGTTTTGAGTCAAATGCACATATATTGTACACCACATATTACTTCCTGTTTTAGTTTGTAGTTAGTCTGCCCTAGTGTACTTCCTGCCTGTCCTTGATTGTTTCAAGTGCAATTTATATTTCTATGTCAAATAGGCGATGGCGTAGTCTACGGGGTTACACAGAGGCTATACCGTAGCCCGACGTGCACCTCTTCAAAAATGTAACTACACGTCGAGTCGACGCGGACCGTAAGCTCTAATTGGTTGGCCGGGTAGCATCGCAATGCCTCCAAGCCTACTGGAAGTATCCCGCGCTTTGAAGTAACATTTACTAGCAGCCAAAATGGCGGCTGTAAAACAGTGAATCAATATATTTGACCGTCGCAAACCGAGCGAAATGACTCGTTTTGCTATCAGAATGTGATCCATTCGGTCAGTAACATTTGAAAAGGCTACACCAGCCGCACGTATACAATTTTGCCCCCACTTATGTTAGCGGAACGCTAAACCATAAGTTAGCCTGCTTGGCCGGCAAAAGTCAGCACAGTGGACGCTGTTGCGCTACTGCTGACTAGCGTTTGGGGGTGTAACTAAAGAATGACGGTACACCTACGCACAACTATAAATACATGGCTACGTGCGTAGCCTATGGCGTAGGTGTGCACGTAGACCCTATGCAGGAGTATAAATGGGCCTTTAGTGGTTTCACCTGTGTGTAATTAGGTCCTCACTCACCTGTGTATTTGAGTGGTTGTCTGTGTTTCACTCGTGGCGAGCTCATTTTAGATGTTCCTTTGGATGTTGCTGTGAGTGTTTCCAGTGTTTCTATTGTTTCCAGTGTTTCTCATGGATTTAGTTACTTTTGTTGGACTTTGTATTTTTGGGACTACTCACACCTAACCACACCTGTAAGTTTCTGCTAATAAACCTCACCAACTCTCCAATTTTTGTCTCCGTGTCTGCATTTGGGTCCTAACCTCTGTTCAGTTGCGTTCAGAGAGACTGAACGCAACTATTGTTTTTCAGTTTCCTTACAAGTGAGTTAGATCTCACTATATTTTCATTTGTCAGTTTCTTATAAAGGACCAGGGGTCTGTAACCCATTCTATGAGTATAGGCGCAGCCATGTAAGGCTATCGCTATTGGGTTTACCCCTTCCGCGCCTGAGAATTTTAGTCTACATCCACCCACAGCGTGGGCCTCTCCTACGTCCGCAACTTGTATATATAGACACAACGATGAGACCCAGCCTTTGGCTCCCAAATGCCTTTTCTTCAGCACTGAGAACCAAGGTCCAGTGAGGCCTTCAACTTAGAGGGCGGCGCCTATACTCATAGAATCCGGGTTACAGTACGTAACCCCTCTTCTATTTCGTATAGGCTTTGCCCTCTAAGGCTGTAGCTATTGGGTTAGAGGTGAAGCAGGATGAGTCAACACCTCACTGGCCCATACGATACCACCAAGCACAACTCACCTGCCCAGAGCCATAATGAGCCATCCAGTCACCCACTGACCACGGCATTGGCGTCGGCATGTGCGTGAGCAGCAATGGCGTGGCATGGGAGGCGGCATGGGAGGGCTGACCCACGTGTAAGCCAGGAAACTCGGTGGGGGGGGCCCCGCAGCTGTACAGACGCAGCACCAAATCCCACTGCGCCGCCGCATTCCCGTAAGGAAACCCTTCATCAGGGGGTGGGAGAACACAGACCTGTCCCCAAAGCCCTCGTGACAGGACAAAATGGTGGCAGTGTAGGTTTTAACCATACTGAACGCAAGCCCCCTGTCCACGAGCAGCAGGAGGAACAAAAGCACTACCGGCAGTGGACAGGCTATCGGGTCCATTCCCTGGACACACCAGCGTTGGAAAGCTGACCAATTAGAGAAGTAAGAGGACTGAGTGGAGGCGGCTCTCGACCCTTGGATGGTGAGAACCACCTCACTGGAGAGGCCTAAGCCTTCCAGGCATCGCCTCTCAGCGGCCAGACCCAGAGAGGCTGGCCGAGGAGCAGGTAACACCTGATAGCACCTCCCGCCTGAGAGAGAGCGTCCCCCCTCCAGGGGAGTTTCCACAGCTGCCCCGCCAGCGACCGCTGGAGACAGGTGCGCTCCGGGGCCACCAGAATCACCGCCAAGGTTGAAAACTGCAGGGGATCAGCTGCACTGGCGGAAAAGCATACAGCAGCCGGGGAGGCCAAAGGGGGTGATCGAAGGCTTCCACCCCCAGCAGGGGAAAGTCCCGCAGGCTCAGTGAAAACCAAAGGGCACACAGATAAGTTCTGCCCTGCCGAACCGGATCCAGATCTGGTCCACCAAATCGAGATGAAGGCGCCACTTGTCTGGGCAAGGGCCTCCCATCGACATGATGTCCGCCCATCTGTTCAGCACGCCAGGGATGTATTCTGCTATGGTGGACAGCAGGTGAGTGTGCGCCCACATGAGCAGCCTCCTGGCCAGACCCAGCAGCTGTGCCGAGCGCACCCAGCCCTGGCGGTTTATGTAGGCCGCTGCGGCCCTGGTGTCGGTGCGGAGACACCAGCACGTGCTGGTCCTGCAGCAGAGGGGAGAAATGTCGGATCACCTTCGACACCGTGAGGAGCTCCAGCACGTTTATGTGGGGAGGCCTGCAGACCTGCCACAGACAGCCCACCACCTGAGAAAGCCAGGTGCCGCCCCAGCCCATCAGGGAGGCGTTTGTGAAGACCGAGATATGGGACGTGACCCTGTCCAGAGAGAGAGAGGGGGTCCCGACAGTAGGTCAGACAGGGGAACGGAGACGAGGCACCGTCTCTGTCTCACCAGGTCGACACGCAGAGGGATGAACCACCGCTGCAGCCTCCCAGATGGACCACCACACGAGCCGCCGACATGAGGCCCAGAAGCGTCATGAATGACAGAGCCGCCACCGACGCTGGAGGGACAACATGGCGGAGCAGCTCCATCAAAGCATCCACCCTCTCCTGAGAAAGCCGGGCTCTCCGGAGAGAGAAGTCCAGTACCACGCTGAGGTAGGTGAGTCTCCGGGAGGAAAGAGGAGCACTCTTGAAGCCCAGGTAAGACAGGTGTGCGACTAGCTGGGCTGTCAGCACTACTGCTTCGTCCCATGACGGCGCCAGCAGCAGCAGGTCGTCCAGATAAAACAGGACCCTGATGCCCGACCGCCACAGCGGCTCCAGGGCCGTCTCAACAAACTTGGAAAAAGTACGCGAGGCCAGGCGATTGTATTGGTACTGGGCGCCCTGGAATGAAAAACGCAGACAGAAAGTATGCATCCTTCAGGTCAATGGAGGAGAGTCAGTCTCCCTGGCGCACACACTCTATCACCTGTTTTACTGTTAACATGCAAAAGGGCTGACGTAATTGCTGACATAATCTGCACTTTGCGCATGCATTAGCGTCTGTAGCCACCTATCGGAAGCTCCATCTTAAACCGGACTCTTATCCAGATTTAATCCACACTTTTTCATTACATTTTTTTATATCCTTTTTATTTAACTTAAGCTTTTATCTTAAGTTTTAAGTGGGTCAAGGATTTTAGTCATCCGACATGGATTTTAAGCTAGATGACCGTAAAAACGCTATCAACGCTACTGACCACAACAAAGCTCCGGTGGCTATGCTAGCCGAGATAACACTGCCTCATGAGGACTGCACACTCCTTAAGAAAGCGAACAAAAAGATTGCTGACCTTATGGAAGACATCAGACGACTTTCAGAGGAACTCAAAGAGTAAGATTCCCTGCTGACTGGCTTTATGGATGTGGCTTCAGTACAAGCCAAACAGATTGTTTCTCTTAGTGCAATCGCTAACATCCAGTACACCGTGTTATGGGACCCCTCCAGCCTTCCCAGGCTTTCTTCCTGCTGGACTCCGAAGCATCAGTCAACCTGGGCTGAAGTGGTGGTCCTTGGCTGCAAGAGAGGCTCGGATGGGGCTGCCTCTCCTCCGCACATCAGCCTCTCCAACCGCTGTGCAGCCCTGTCTGACGAAACTCCGGTCCATCCAGCGGATGCACCTGCAGCTTCGAGTCTCCCTGATACGGATCTCTTTCGGCGGACAGTGCCTGCCGACACTGTTGCATCTCCTTCACCGGCTACATCTCCTGCACTGGCGGCAAACGGTGATCAACTGGGCCGCCGGTCTGCCACTGGGCCTGTACGGTGGCCGTCATCCCGGTCAAAAACCTCCGCTTCCCGACATAGGATCCTGAAGGAGGCTGTGATCAGACGCTCTGGAGGCCGTCTCTACCCTGCATCATCGGGTAGCGCTTCTCTCAGGTATGTTACTGCTACTCCAACACAACACTTGGCAGCTCACACACTCCATCCTCAGTCTGCACACAGTGTTGAAGCAGATTCTGCTCAGTACTGCTCTGGAACCTCACAACCGGCATCTCCTCGTCCTCTTTTATCCCCAACCACACTAATAATTGGTGACTCCATAACCAGAAACATCCGTTTCTTTAATGCTACCACTCACTGCTTCCCCGGTGGCACCACGGCTGACATTTAAAAAAACACTCCAGGACCTAATGCCATCGCTCCCATCCTCCATCACAAGAGTGATAGTCCATGTGTCAGCCTGCAGGGCTCACCGTGTGTGTTATGTGGATAATTTTAATATTTTCTGACAATGAATGTCTCTTTTTAAGACAGACGGACTTCACCCAAACAAACGGGGCTCAGAAATGTTAGCTGCTCACATACAGCATGTGGTGCGGTCGACACATGACTTACGTGAATGACTAATCATTCATGCAGCACACCTGGACACACCACCGCTCACTGAACAGATCTCTGCCTCACTGCCACAAACAATTGTCTCCACCTGCTGGCATGAAGAGCCATCTCTTACCAGCATTGTTCCAAAGACTTCTATTCCTGTCATCATCATGCATAGACCAGTAAACCGAAATGTGCACATCCCACACAGAAATAACATTAATCTCTTAAGGATTAGGACTGCACCAACACCAGCACCCAGAACAAACTCATTTAAAATGTTTCTCTACAATGTGAGATCTCTGTCAAGTTAGACTTTTATCTTAAATGATTTTATCTTAACTGAATCCTGGCTGCAAATGAATGACTATAGCCAGCTAGCTGAACTGTGTCCGCCTCAATATGATTGTTTTAGTCAACCGAGGGTCAGTGGTCGTGGTGGTGGGCTAGTGAGCGTGTATAGGAAAAATTTAAAATGTCATCAAGTACGCTGTGATGAATTTAACTCCTTTGAAGTTCTCACTCTTAAACTCGGAGGGCTGCAACCTATCATATTTGTTATAATTTATCGCCCCCCAAAACCGCCTGGAGGATTTTTATCAGAACTTCCTGAATTTTTATCTACTCTGGTTTTAAATTATGATATTTTTATATTTTGTATATTATATATATTATGATTATATTATATATTAATTATATTTTAATATTCATGTTGATGACCCCAACAATGTTAATGCAACTGACGTTTTAAATATGGCCGCTTCTTTTAACTTCAAACAACATGTCAAAGGGCAAACCCATAACCATGGTTATACACTGGACTTGGTTTTTACCCTGGGTGTCAGCATTTCCTCTGTGGAATTAGTGGGCATGACCAAATCTGACCACAGATGTATTGTTTTTAGCTGCGATTCGCCTGTTACTCATGCCGCCTCACCAAGCTCCGTGTGCTCTTGCATCTTTAATGAACAAAGTGTTTCAAAGTTTTGCAGCCAACACCTGTCTGATTCCAACACCAACAATCTCGTCGATCACTTCAATCATATCTGCTTGTCGTCACTAAATATTACTGCTCCTCTAAAGGTTAGGCCTGCGTCTAAAGCTAGTAAGCAACCCTGGATAAATGACAGCATTTGCAGCCTAAAAAGCAGGAAAGCAGAGCGCAGATGGAAAAAATCCAGTCTCCAAGTCCATTACCTCAGTCTAAAGGATTTATCAATTAAATACAATAACATGGTTAAGGATGCGAGAACACACTATTTTTCTGAACTCATTACTACACATAAACACAACCCCAGGTTTCTGTTTAAGACTGTGGATCAGCTGGTAAACCCAACCCCCCATTGTGGCTCAGCTGGAAGTAGTGATGACTGTGAATTGTTTTTATCTTATTTTACCAATAAGGTGGTGTCAATCAGAGCCTCTATTACCCCCGCAGCCTCTTACTCAGAGGTTCCTCACCAGCAACAAGAGACTTTTAACCAGTTTTATCCCATCAACTTGTCTGAGCTTTTAACAAATGAGAGTGTCCTCCAGCCCACTTGATGTAATACCTACAAAGTTTTTACTGAAAGTAATAGATTCTGTTGGGCCCCATTTGATCTCTGTTTTCAACAGCTCCCTATCTACTGGTTGTGTCCCTGATTATTTTAAAACGGCTTGCGTGAACCCACTTTTAAAGAAACCTGGTTTAGATCCCTCCCTCCCACATAATTTTAGACCAATTTCAAAACTGCCTTTTATTGCAAAGATTCTAGAAAGAATTGTGTCCAAACAGCTGCTCACTGTACTGGAAAATAACAAAATATTTGAAAAGTTTCAATCTGGTTTCAGGAAGTACCACAGCACTGAGACTGCCCTGCTTAAAGTCACCGATGACCTTTTAATGTCTGCTGATGAAGGCATGTGCTCAGTCCTGGTACTCCTGGACCTTAGCGCTGCTTTTGACACCATTGATCACAACATCATGTTAGACAGACTGAGGCACTGGGTGGGGATCTCTGGTACTGCCCTAGAATGGTTTTCATCCTACCTGTCAAATAGGAAGTTTTGCGTGTCTGTAAACAACTATGTCTCTTCGTTCTGTCCAGTTAAATTTGGTGTGCCTCAGGGATCGGCCTTAGGACCCATTTTGTTTTCCTTGTATCTGCTTCCCCTTGGACATATTATCCATAAACATGGCATTTCTTTTCATATTTATGCTGATGACACACAAATATACTTGCCGTCAGACCCACAGACCCTGGAATGCTGAGTTCACTTAACAACTGCCTTTGTGAAGTTAAAAAATGGATGTCAAATAATTTCCTCCAACTGAACTCAGACAAAACAACACAGTCTCACTCCCTACTCGTCAAATGTCTGACGCATGGTCAAGGGACCCTGGCGTCACTTTTTTGACGCACTGGGTATACCTTCGGCTTCATTTTTCAACGTGCGGGGCAGTCCAATAGACTTCTATAGAACTCAACAGCGTTGAAATTTGACGTCTTGGGTCGATCACCAAACCGCAACCCGTTGTCTGCCTTGTGGGTCGAGACAACAATAAATAAAAATAAAAAGGAATACGCTACCAAAAATTATCTATGCCAGGGCGATTCAAATGCCCCCCAACTGGTGTTTGATGTTTAAAAACCCTCGCAATCTGATATCAAAGGGCCCTCAAAAGCTAAGCGCGTTCATCAGCGGTGAGTTTAACAACGAACATGGTGTGCAACCACATTCAGCGGTGAGTTTAACA
>NC_060151.1:13714294-13722243 GCF_021292245.1 Micropterus dolomieu
TGCAAAGATTCTAGAAAGAATTGTGTCCAAACAGCTGCTCACTGTACTGGAAAATAACAAAATATTTGAAAAGTTTCAATCTGGTTTCAGGAAGTACCACAGCACTGAGACTGCCCTGCTTAAAGTCACCAATGACCTTTTAATGTCTGCTGATGAAGGTATGTGCTCAGTCCTGGTACTCCTTGACCTTAGCGCTGCTTTTGACACCATTGATCACAACATCATGTTATACAGACTGAGGCACTGGGGGGGGGGGGATCTCTGGTACTGCCCTAGAATGGTTTTCATCCTACCTGTCAAATAGGAAGTTTTGCGTGTCTGTAAACAACTATGTCTCTTCGTTCTGTCCAGTTAAATATGGTGTGCTTCAGGGGTCGGTCTTAGGACCCATTTTGTTTTCCTTGTATCTGCTTCCCCTTGGACATATTATCCATAAACATGGCATTTCTTTTCATATTTATGCTGATGACACACAAATATACTTGCCGTCAGACCCACAGACCCTGGAATGCTGAGTTCACTTAACAACTGCCTTTGTGAAGTTAAAAAATGGATGTCAAATAATTTCCTTCAGCTGAACTGCAGTCTGGGAGGCGAACTGCAGTCTGTGACCCCGTGGGGGGCATGCGTGAGTCAATCCCATGGCAAGGAGCAGCCGACAAGGGCGAGCTCCACCAGGGCCAACCGCGCACCGCCGTTTGGGGGGTTGAAATAAAACAGTGCAAACAGAACAGGCACAGGAAACAGACATTTCCCCCCCAAAATGTCATTGGTGCTTCCCAGCACGGCGAGACTGTGCAGGAGGGCTGGACCATGAGCAGGCCAAAGTCGGAGCCTTGGGAGCGCGGTGCTGCTCCAGTGGAGCAGGCGCCGGCGGAGCAAGACGGGGACATAGAGAGCTGACCCCGCAGCAGCCTCAGGCCGGCCATGGCGCTGGCGGTCTCTCTGCCAGTCGCGTCGGTCCCGCTGAAGAGCCAGGGGGTGGGGAAGACGAGAAGGAGGACGAGCCCATCCCACATGCTATCTGATGATCTCAGCTTCCTGAGCTGCGGACCTCGCGGTGTTGTCAAGGGTTCGGAACTGAGGCCCAAAAAGCCCGTCCGGGCTCTCCAGGGCCTCAATCAGCTCCTTCCTCGTGGCCTCTGGGACGACGGACTGCTGGAGCCGCAGGATCTGGTGGATCTGGGTCTGACAGACGGCCATCCGGGCAGCGGTGACAGCTGAGGCGGCACACTCGGTGAGCTGCGTGCTAGCTCCTTTGCTAATCTCCTCTTTCTCCTCTTCCGTCATGGTGGTGGAGTTAGCCGCCAGCTTGGTGAAGGAGGATGCGATGAGGGGAACCACCTGGCCTGGTTTAACCCCGGAGAAGGTGGTGAGGGCGGGCTCCAGGGTAGGGACTGGGGGAAAAACCAGATCTGTGAAGCCCTCCACCTTAGTGATGGGAACGTAGGTGGAGACTGGGGCCCGGAGAACCTTGGGATCCGTAGCAGCGCCCTCCTGGTACGTCTTAATCGGAGGGAAGCGTGGCCAGACTGGGTCCCGCTTAGCCGGCTGGCTATGGGTGAGAACACCGGCCATTTCGTGCGGTGGGGCGAACTCCTGGGCCAGGGGGACGAGCATGTGGCAGCGGGCAGAGGCCCTCTGCATAATGGTGGGAAGCTCACTGACGAGGCCAGCAAGAGATGGCAGGGAGGTGGCGGCGGACAGCGGGATGGAAACATCGCCAGAGAGAGCCCCCTCGAGGCTGGAATCACCCCCGTGAAGGCCAGGGTCGATGGAAGGTTGGAATGGGGGAAGAGGGGAGTGGCTGGGGGACCCACAGAAGGAGAGAGCGGAGTCGTCATTGCTGAAGAAAATAGGGAGCCGAAGGCTAGGTCTCACCGTTGAATATATACAAGGTGCGGACGAAGGAGAGGCCCACGCTGTGGGTGGGTGTAAACTAAAATTCGCCTATATGAAATAGAACATGTCAGCATGAAGCTCTTCAACATGTTCATTCCATCCTGGTTTAGCTTTATACATCTTGGTCTTATACAGAGGCCTACTTTAGGCAAGAAGGGACTCTACAATACTGTTGTACAAGGAACACAACTCAGTGCCTTGTTGCGGGTTCTTACAGTTAATAACACAGCATGCAGAAGTGTCTTTCGGTAAGTCGATGTTACTCAACAAAGTGTCAGACTGTATACAATATACTTCATATTCTATATTCATAGTCTATTTTACCCACCCGCATGTCATTGTTCACAGACAAAAGGGTAGGTAAATAGCCCAGATTTAGAGAGAAGGAAAACGGCACATGATCAGTCGTGGCAAATTCATAATTAATCCTTAGAGTCTCTAAGGAGTCATGTGCATCAGCTGTACAGATGCAATGGTCTAACCATGAAGTTGTGTGCCACGCCTCACTGATGTAAATGTAGCCATTATCAGGCAAAAGTACTTTACTAGATAGAATCAAACCATTATCAGAACAAAACTGCATTAAATGATTAGCAAATAAAGAGCTACTGTCAGAAACATCAGCATTCATATTACCTCCAATAAAAAAGGAGGTGGAAGCATTATCCTGAATAAAAGACATGACACATGCCAACCTGCAAAGATATTCATCTTCATTCTGGGAACTCTCATACGGTGCATAGATGCTCAGAATGATGAATTTTCTTCCACCACTGCTGAACTCTATTCCTATAGCCCAGTCAAATTCCAGTCTGACCACGTTAACCAGCTGGTCATACATTTGTGCCATAGCACTGCAACACCGCCACGTATTTTATGAAGTCATGTAGAATTGGATGGAACAAGGAGAGAAAAACGGCAGATATTTCTTTAAACATGGAAAAAAGAAGAAATAAAATCAATTCTATAAGAAAACTTGACATTGGGGAAAAGATTAGCGAGGACAGTAAAGAAATATCAAACTATATAAGTGCTTTTAATGAAAAACTTAAGAGATAATCTCAAAGAGCCAAATGAAATCTTTAAGCTTGATTAACTCACCTAACTGTGTGGATGAAGAATATATAATCTGCTGTTAGGACATAACTCTTGAGGAGATTAATTAGGGAATAACTCAATTAAAGAACAATAAATCACCAGGCTGTGATGGTCTGACCTCTGAGATGTATAAATGTTTCTCTGGGCCATTAGGCAAATTTCTTCTTGCTGTCTTCAAAGAATCTCTGTACAGAGGGGAGCTTCCTCCTTCTCTGAGGCAAGGTGTCATAACACTTATTCCAAAACCTCACAAAGAGAAAATTGGAGACCCATTACAATGCTAAATAATGACTATAAGATTGTCACATCTATCTTAGCAAAACGTCTCAAATCTAAATTACACACTTTAATTGATGAATGCTAATCTGGTTTCATTAAAGATCGTCCCATAGCCAATAACATTCGCTTAGTTTTGGATCTGATAGAATACAAATGCTTTCTACATGATGAACACCTTATGTGACTTTCAAAAAGCTTTTGACACGGTAAGCCACAAATTTATTATTGACACCTTAAACTTTTTTGATTTGGTAAGAATTTTATTAATGCTGTAAAAACTCTGTACATGGGAGAAAACAGTTAAATTGTTATTGTGTTAAATTAGCTAATGGAACCTCCAAGGCTGCCCCACCTCGCCTCTTCTATTTTTGATTGTAGCTCAAATTCTCTGTGATTTGATTCACAAAAGTTCATTCAAAGGAATTCCATTAAATGAAAGATAAATAAAAATCTCACAGTGGGCTGATGACACAACCCTGTTTCTAAAAAATTAATCCCAAATAGGAGTTGCAGGAAATGTTGTAAACCAATTTTCTGAAAGCTCAGGCTTAAATCTAAATCTATCAAAATGTGAGTGGTTTTCTCTTAAAAATAAGCATTGGGGTCAAATATGTGAGATAAATATAAAGAATTTAGTAACTGATCTTGGAATAAAAATCAGTCATAATCACAAGTTGATGACAGAGAGTTATCTCTCTACTACACGACCCTATTAATAAAAAGTTTGACTCTTGGCTTGCAAGAGATATATCTACATATGGAAGGGTTCTTCTTTCTAAAGCAGAAGGTCTCTCACGAGCAGTATATTTATTTACATCAATAGAAATACCTAAGTTACAATGTACCAATCTAGACAAAATATTATATAACTTTATATGGAGGAAGAAGCCCCATAAAATCAGGAAAAACATCTTGACTAATAAAATTGAAGAGGGGGGTTTATCGGTAATTGACTTCTCACTTTTCAATGGCATATTAAAAATCTACTGGATTAAAAGATTTTTGAAAAATCTAAACAGTTTGTGGAACATTGTTCCAAACTTTATTTTTGAAAAACTTTGAAATCACATTCTTGCTTCAGTTCCCATACTCCAACAATCAACAGACTGCCAGTCAAATTGTTAAACTTCCATAAACTGCTCTAACTTGTTGGTCACTTTTGTACAAACACAATTTCTCCCCTCACAAATGTTTTATCTGGAACAACATGAACATCATACAAAGAAACAAGACTCTCTTTATACAAAACTGGTTTAAACATGACATTCTACCGGTATCCCAATTATTAAATAACTCAAATCAAATTTTAACTTATGACAACTTCACTCATAAATCTAAATTCCGTCCTCCAAGAAAGGAATTTGATATTGTAACCAGAGCTATACCCCATGGGATCATCACCATACTTAGAGATGAGAAAGATTTGGATCAAATTGATGCATTTTCTCCAGCAGTGTTTCAATTAATGGTCTATCTTTTCTAACCCACATAGATTTTTAATTACAAATAAAGTAAAAGAAATATCATTGTAGATGAAAAATGCAGCTTCTGCTCTCTGAAAACAGAAACGCTAGACCATTTATTCTATAGCTTTTCACATAGCTCTACTCTGTGGAATCATATACAGTGTTTTATTAATGGACACTTTGGCTCAAACATACATTTATCTAATTTTGACATCTTTTATTTTTCTGACTCAAACTCCTCCATACAATATATAGTCAATTTTAAAGTTAATTTTGCTTGGAAAATTCTTTATTCATAAATCGAAATTTATGATGAACAAAACTCTTTCAATGTTTTTAAACTTGACTTAAAAATGTCTAAAGACTGTATTTCTGGATTAGATGGTAAATCAGCATCAAAATGTATTCAATATTTATCAAATTTAACTTTATAATTAATTTAACTGATTTTTATTGTCTGATACTCAGGCTGTGTACATTTATATTGTTTATAGTTTGTTTTTTTTAATACAGATTATTTGTTATTTATTTATTTGTTTCAATTCTCTATTTTTTGGCTGATGTGTATTTATTATTATTATTTTTGTATTCTTTATGAAAACGTGAACTGTCACTAAATGATTTTTGTATTACCAGCTTTTTTCAGCAAATTGTAACACACACACATATATATATACACTGGTATGACCGCGTCAGTAAGGTTATGTGGAGGCAGGCCAGTTAACGTACGTTACTGTTAAAGTTATGCTAACATCAACTATCGTTGGCTAAAAAGTAACGTTACTGTATACAAGTGACTGAAACCTTTGCCAGACAGTCGTCAACAGTTATTATTTTAAGTCTGGGGCTGCTCCTAGTTACCTGTGCTTTGGTCTGGTAAATAAAAAAGTTAAAAAGTAGATCAGACAAATATGGGGGTGCAAGACCATTTAATGCCTTAAATGTTAGAAGCAATACCTTAAAGTGGATACGTGATGCCACGGGTAGCCAGTGAAGGTCATGAAGCACCGGAGTAATGTGAGCAGAACGCCTGGTGGAGGTGAGAACTCTTGCTGCTGAGTTTTGAACATACTGTAATCTTGCAATAGGTTTTTTGGGAAGACCAAGAAATAAAGCATTGCAATAATCCAGACGTGATGTGATTAATGCATGGATTAAGATTTCAGCGTCAGCTAAAGTGAGAGAAGATCTTAGACGAGCAATATTCCGAAGATGAAAGAAAGAGTTTTTAACAAGAGAAGAAATATGAGAGCCAAAAGATAGAGTTGACTCGAATAAGACACCGAGGTTACGAGTCAGTGATGAAGGCTTAATAAGGCTTAACTGTCAGGCTCAGTAACGTTAACAGAAAGGCTAACCTTAACTGAAGTTAAGTTAGTGGGCTAACACACTGAGGTAACGTTAACTTTGCACCAAGTGCTGTAGTTATGTAAGTTAAGCCTGTGGTGTATAACATATGTGCATCTGGCCATTACAGTTTAACATAATGCTCTGCAGCTGGTGAGAGGGACAGTGAACCCTTATGGGGAAGTAATGATTGATGGGTGTACCAAGAGTGAACCCTCCTATAGAACTTGACCCCTGACCCAGAGCTGGAGAGAGACTCAGTGGACCCAGTGTTAGGGGAAGTGATGATTGATGGGTGCAGAGTTAGGGGAAGTAGAGATTAGTGTGTATAATGAGACTAGTGTGTATAAAGAGATTAGTGTGTATGAAGGGACTGTACCCTTCTGTGGTGTCTAACAGATGGTTACACTTATTCTACAGCACCGTGCCCTTATATGGTTTTTAGCAGAGACCTAAACATGACCTATATAAGCTGTGTTCGATGTACAGAGAGACAGAGTGGTCATCGGGCTGGGTCACTCTCCAAGCTGCTGCAGAGCTTGTAATTGATGCTGAATTCTTTGATGTAATAAACTTTTATAACCAAGAACAGTGTCAAGCGGATTTCTTCTCAACACATCATCGCAGCATTATCGTTCGGACACCACAAGCCCTAACGGGATAAGGTTAATGTGGAGACATCCAAGCTCTGCGTTCAAGTATGATAACGTTAAGGTGTTGCTAAATGCAAAGTGTTTGTAGTAAGATGTTGGGTAATGTTACTCAGAAAGTCCCACCATTCAGCCCTTCTATTGCAGAGACTAACGTTAGTTGCCTCAAGCGGCTGTAACTTTTTAATTGTACTTACTTTGTAATTTTTTACTGTAGAAATTTTCCATTGTTGATTAATCTATTTTATCATGTGTTGTCATGAAATGTGGACAGGTGAACTGTAATGCGTTATGCAAGACGCATTTCTGTTATTTACCGCAGCCTCACAGATATTAATGGAATGGACATAATAACAGCAACACCTGTCCATGTGTGTCCAACGTTACACTTCAACAGCAGCACAACAAACTGCAGCTTCCAAAATGATCATACTTATTAGTTACTTTAGCAAAATACTGCACATTATCATTTTCATGAAGGAAGGATTTATGGCAGTAATGTTAGATTAGACTGTACTTTTTAACTAGAAGTAATCAATAAACTGGTAACTAAGTCTTACAAACTATTTCTCACAACATTAAACTCTGCCCATATCACCTGTTTGTGAGAAATATTTACATGGCCATAATTTGTAACCTAATAAAAAGTTGGTGTTCTTTTTCTGTGTGCCCATTAAGGACTATAGACTTCCTCTTTGATAAAGCTTATAATTAGAGCTGGCTCAGATAGTCCTGAACCATCCCTTAGTTATGCTGCTATAGGCCTAGACTGCCGGGGGATTTCCCATGATGCACTGAGCTCCTCTCTCATACTTTCTCTCCCTCTGTATGCAACCTCATCCCATTATTGCATGTTACTAACACAACTTCTCTCCTTTCTGGTAGTCTTGTGCTTTCTCGTCCCTCTCCTCTCTCCTCCTATCACTTCCTGCAGGTTTTCTGGCTCTGGAGCTGTGGAGTCTGGATCTGTGGTTGCGGGTCACCTGCTGCCCCCGTGTTCCTGCTCGACACCCTCTGCTGCAACGACTATTGTTGCTAGTCTTATTGTTATTATTGTTATTATAATCATTAACATTACGATGGTTACCATTAACACTATTATAAATATCTGTACCATTTTTCATTTAGTTTATAGCAACATTACCTTCGCTGTCTGTACCTCTGTGTGTATATTGTGTAGGCTGCCTCTCTCTCTCTCTCTCTCTCT
>NC_060151.1:13722343-13775978 GCF_021292245.1 Micropterus dolomieu
GTCGAGGCAGATGGCCGCCCACCCTGAGCCATGGTTCTGCTCGAGGTTTCTGCCTCTTAAAAGGAAGTTTTTCCTTGCCTCTGTCGCCTAGTGCTTGCTCTTGGTGGGAACTGTTGGGCTTCTGTAAATATCATCACAGAGTACGGTCTAGACCTGCTCTTTTATGAAAAGCGCTGTGAGATAACTGTTGTTGTGATTTGGCGCTATATAAATAAAATTGAAATTGAATTGAAATTGAAATAGAGACAGCTGCTGAAGGAATTTCATCATGCCCATAATCACCTGACTGGCAAGAGAAGCTATTGTACAGGTGAGTCAGATAAATGATAAGATATTGTATTTGAAAAAAGCAGCATTTGATGATGATGTTTCCTGGACTAGTAGGAATTAATGATATTGTTTGTTAAATCTGCTCCCTTAGGATCAAAGTGATTAATTAGTGACACTACATTATCTAAGGGTGCTTTCACACCTGTAGTTTGGTTCTTTTGGTCCAGACCAAGTGAAAAAGATTATACACTGTTGCATTTCAGTTCTGGTCCGGTTCATGTTCACACGAAAGAACATGAACTCTAATGCGATTCAACCGAACTAAATGAGGCAGGTGTGAATGCACCCTAAGTATCTGCATATCTCAGCATTAGGGTTGGTATATTTCACTTTGAATTATTTAAGAGAATTTGGACTTAGTGCTTTTTATACTGTATAGCTTTGAAATACTTGAGTTAAAGGCATTATAAAGAACCATACAGGAATGTTTTGGCTTCATTATTAAAAGCAAGTTAAGGGTTTCTTCCTCCCTCAGCGGTACAGAATAAATAAACCTGCCTGTGTGTTAGAGACTGTGTACCTGCAGTCAATTGCTGGCTTGCTAATCAGACATACGGTGGATAAAAAAACAAACAAATAAAAAAACCCATGTTGCTTCTATAGGAGTCAACAACATTTCACAGTGGATGAAATTTTTAAATGAGAAGAAGCAATTTACAACTGTCACAGATTGTTTTTGATACTTGAATTATTGGCAGTGATCTAGAGCCAAGACGACTGTAGAACTTTTTTTTTTACTGTAGACTGTGTGAAATGCTGTTATTAACTTATTATAACTCCTTGAGCTATTTATTACCTGACTGAAATCATCATAACACTGTGTCAATGCAGTGGTCCATGTCCCAGATAGAAACTGTTTTCTATTTGCCATATAGTCAGCCGTCCTGCTTCAAACAAGTAGCCTAATTGATTCATTGTTTTGTGAAGGCCCAAGTTGAAAACTCTGTATTAATCTACATACATTTGTGTGTATGTGTTTCTATGATTGCAGATGCAGAACATATGCAAACTATAGTACTGCAAGCTTGGCAATAATACACAACTGATTGCCCTGAACATGCAGAAGGTCTCACAGACAGGCAAGACAGCAGCAAGGTTATTATAGTTTTGGATTTTTCATTAGTTTTTATTTCATTTTGACTTTTTGTATTCAATTTCAGTTTAGTTTTAATTAGTTTTTAACGTGAATTTGCTAGTTTAGTTTTTATTTTTTGAAAATGCTTAGTTTTAGTTTAGTTATTAGTTTTAGTCTTTGTCGCTGCACGATGTTGTTGATATGAGATATGTGTGTGTATGTGTGTATATATATATATGTATATGTGTGTGTGTGTGTGTGTGTGTGTATATTTATTTATTTTATTTATTTATTTATTTATTTTATTAGTGTGTGTATACTAACTCATTGTCTAAATAAATGCTACAAATATATGAAGCACATGCTACATCTACGGTAGAATTTAAAACCTACATACAGAAAACCCTTAGAGCAAAGTACCCTAATCCTACTACCCAGTGGTCCCAGGAAATCAATTACATCAGTCTCTAGCGCTATCATTCTTGGTTAAATAGGTGAAATACAATAAATGGACAGCTAAAAATTGGAAGGTAGTGGAGGCCCCCTTTGGAGCCACAAACAACAGGTCCCTAGCACGCTGAAGGTTACTTACCTTCAGTGTGACTGGAAAGCAGTTAGACTATATTAAAATGTAAACCCATATTTATCAAAAAATAGATTCTAGATTCTAAATAGATGCTATAAAAGCACAAAGAGACAGGTTGGCTATGGTTGGCTGAATGAGGCTATAAAACACACACTGGCTGACATGCTGTAAATATAATGACCAGCAGACAGTTAACCCAGCGCAAGGGGAGCTCACAATCAATGGGCAAGAGGCAACTTCCTCCCAAACATGCAGGATGAGTACTAAGCCAGACCATCAGAACAGAACAAGGAAAAGAAAACCACTAAGACAGTGACTCACTATACCTGCAACCTAAACTAAACAAAGCTCTGTACAGTTGTTGCATTTATATTTATTTGTACACATGTAGGCTATGTATAAAAGATAATAGAAAACATGTTCACATCCCACCAACTACGCAGACGATCCCTACCTGGGTCTCCTGGCAATGTTAGCCTCCCCATAATGTTACAGGGGGCTCTCCTCCTAACAGCGGTTGCCAGCCGCTATGCTGATCTCTTGATGGATAAAGCAATCGTGGCAGGCCGGCCGCACGGCACACACACACACACACACCCACCCACAACCTCTCAATCATGACTGGACAAGCAGCTGGAAGACATTAAAATTGATCCAACCTGTAATATTTACAAAGATAGGCCTACAGGTTTCACAAACTTTAAATACAGTGTTTTCGACATACTTCGGCAGGCCTGCCAGGTATATTTGCACCTGCCAAAGTATATTTGACATTACGTTCGGTTTTGATCCACATGCTGTGCACATTAAAATTATTATTACTATTTATTGATGGAGAAAGTCAGCAGAGACACATACAGGAAGATACGGAGAGCTTAACAGTCCGGTGGAGCGTAAGAAAACAGAAGTGTAGGTGCATGTGCGCATATCCAAATCCCAAAATTGAAAGCCAAATACCTACCCAATAAATTAATAGTCGAATATTTAGGTCTAAAACTTACTGCACTGGGTTTAAATTTTTTTTTTTTTTTTAAATGTTTTTAAGGTAATGGTTGTCTTCTATTTCTCACCCATTCTTTTAATCACTGCGTTTGTATAAATTTGACTTGTCTTTCAGGTATTTTCAGTTGAATGGATTTGTTATTGAAGGTGCAGCTCATTGGTCAGGCTCTACTCATAATTGCATTGTTTGTATTTTGCAGTGTGAAGATGAACCAGACATTGCTGACACTCATCATTGTGGTCACTCACAACGCCCCTGGTGCAGTCTGCTTCAACCCTGAGAGCGTTTCTGTTGTAGTCGAAAGTGAAATAGTTGTGAGTGGTCTCCCCAGGTTGACAGATATACTTGTATTGTTGTTTGGTTGATCTATGCTTTGAAATTACACCATCCATATAAATTTATTTACATGTTCAGATTTGTTCACAAAGTAATGTCTAAACCGTTTTAGTCATTTGAGCTTACCAAGGTGTGCCTTCCCTGGAAAATAAATTAAGATTTAAGTCTGATGGAAACAAGTTTCACTGTTACATATTTTGTTTATTTAATTAAATAAACTTGAATTGTAATATTGTAGTTGTGTTCATATTTTTAAGAATTACTCAAAATGGACATTTTGTAACTATTATGATGATTGATGTGAAGTGCATTACCACACAATGTATGAGATGGTGCCAAAGGGCATGTAGTACTATACCACAGGTTCTATGGTATGGTACCACAGAATGTATGATAAAGTACTGCAGAGCCTGAGGTACAATCCTGTGGTAACTGTCTCAAATACCATACAAACCTCTCGAGTAACACAGGCATTTACTAAAGGAACAAGTGGTATAGTACTACAGAGTGTATGTGTTACCGGCGCCAGACCTAGGGGTAATCTGGACCGGCAGCAAATGTTACACAGGCTAGGGAGCACTGTGTAGCCACTGTAGATTAATAGAGAGATGACCAAAGTTAGCGTCTTGCTCAAAGCCAGAGCTCATTTATTTCTGACTACAATCACATTCTGTCTCAGTCACATTATCTTCAGCTTCCTGCTTAAAGTGCATGTTAAATAAATACTAAACATTTCACAAATAAACAACAAATGACATAATCAAACTGACAATATACAATATATAAAGCATTCTATCCATCCATCGTCAACCGCTTATCCTGCCAATCCCAGTTTACATCGGGCGAAACACCCTGGACAGGTCGCCTGTCCATCGCAGGGCTAAAGCATTCTATTTTACAGAAAATAAGTACACATGACATCAAAATAATTTAACAGATATCGAAATTGATAATATAATATAACATAATTGAAATTGACTTAACTCAAATAATATGTAACAAAATAATATAACTCAAAACACATTCACTTTACTCTGATTCCTTTGATACCGTCACGTAACACATTACATTACATTTCTGCTGACCAAAGTTAGTGTCTTGCTCAAGCCAGAGCTCGTTTATTTCTAAGCTGCGCATGAGCGGAGCTTGTACCTCCAGTCTCCCTACTTGAGCCACAGCAGTACCAGAGCACCATCTACTGACGAGAAAGTGCATTACCTTAATGTTATGACTTAAGAGTATTCACCTTATTCCGCCCCGCCCAATTTTAATACTTCGTTCTTCCGCATTTTGTCATCCGACTTCTGCTAAAACTGATACGTCACGTCTGGTAGCTACTTCGCTAGTTACAATGGTTAGAAGATTTGTTTATAGCTATGGTTTATAGCTAGCAATAACCAAATGTAAGCAAATATGACAATGCCACAAATATTTCTAAATATACCTAGAAGGCAGTGCAGTGCTTTGGTTGCTTGTTATCAGCTGCTGCCTTAATGTACATCAGACATTATGCTTAATCAGGTTGGAGATGCAGATTACGTGAAAGGGTTTTAATGTAGACCATCATAAATTTGGTAGTAGTATTTTTTGCAAAACTAACCACTTACTATATTTGTATTTTGTTGATTTACAGGAGTTTATTGTGCTTTACTGTTGTATGAAAGAGAACAATGAGTCATATCACCTCTAAATGTCCACTGCACATTCTGTTTACTGCATATTTCTGAAAATGCCAATGCTCATAGTCACATTTGATCACACAACCACAGTCGTCAAATGACCTTGTTGTCATTGGAGGGTGGGGTGTCCACTCATAAAGTGTCTGCCTCTCTGTTTCATTGAATGTCTAAGATACTGTATGATGGAATTTGTCTGTAGGGAATTACAAAAAAATACATCCTCTACAGTACATTTATTTATGTTAAAATAATATGAGCACATAGATATTGACCAAAATTGACAATGTAAAAAAAACCATCACAATTTATTACAGTTGTCCACCATAGAGATAGTGACTGTGAGAGTTAATTGTTTTATGTGTATCAGTCTGTGATGGACTGTGGTGTTTTCCTACCACGAGCAAGAATGTTGGGACAGCTTTCATGTTCAAGATGACTTGGATGAGGTTGATAAAGAAATAAATGAGTTAATGGTTATTGTTTGTGGTTGTGTTTTACAACTGATTTTAATAGCAAGTGCCATAACAATATGGCAGGAAAATGATATCTTGTAATCCTCTCACATACATAGTGTTTTGTATTTCCAGTCACATTTCATTTCAATTTACTGCATCAAGACCAAGTGACGGATCACTTAAGACTCCTAAAGCATTTTGCCACTAGATCGTAGTCTACTCTCCCTTTTCTGACTTCTATTGACCAGCTGGAACTTAAACCAAAATCTCCCTCTTACACATTAACTACCTGACATTAAACATTTTATCAAGTGCATTTGTTCATAGTAGCTTGATATCATTCTCAAGAAGGATGTATTTTTTTTTGTTTAAAGGACCTAAAGTACACAGAGTGAATTACAGAAATGAATCAATTGCAGCACGTGCACACGTAGACATCAAAATATATTTCATAAATAAAAAATCGAAACCAGGTCAGTCTCTCTCTCTCTCTCGTCTCTGCGCAGCAGGGCAGCACACACAGACAGGCAGGCAGCAGCTCCTCCCAGCTTCTCTCCCAGTTGTGGTTTCCTTGGCTTGTGTGGAGGATAGACTGGAGGTAAGTGGTGATGAACAAAAGACTAAACTACCAGTGAGTTTACCACTAATTAGCCAAAATATAGTTAACTTGTGTCTTGCTGACAGGCACGACTCATGAGTTAGGCTACTATCTAATACGTAAGCTGAAGTTTAGCTAAGGCAATATTTCATGGTCATACAGGGTAATGTACTGTAGCCTACTTAATGGAGACTCTGCAAGTTAATATAGTAGAATTTGCGTCTAATAATGTCAAAACAATCGCCACATTGATATGCAAATTAGGCATAATTATTTGCCATATATTTGACAAGTCACTGCAGATGAATAGTATAAAAAAGCATATGACCTCAGAACTTCCCCAGTTAATGGTTTCCATCAAGAGGCTTTTCCCCTGAAATATCATGTTTAAATATGCAGATTAGCTTGTTTTGGCTTATTTAAAAGAAATCTTCAAATGCAAACAAAAAGTTTCTTTTTCATTAAAATAGTAATAATAAAAGAAGACAAAAACACCAAAATCTACATGAAAAAAAGGGTCCTGCCTTAAACAGTAACTTAATCATTTTGAACCTCATCTAATAATTATCAATTCTTAAAATTTGTTGTATGCTGATATATCTGTACATGATATAGACAGTCCTCCCTCAAAGCTTCCCATCATGACTGCTCATATAGATATGGAAAAGACCAATCCCTAATAATAGTTTCTTTATCTGCCCCAGACTTCTGTGACCTGTAGTAGGCCAATTAACCCTCATTTGCTGTAACCACCGGTAACTAGGCCTACAGGTGTTACATGCACAATAATGTTGCAATTACATAACAACAGACTGTAAAAAGCGGTTGGTCGAGATTTCATTTCCTGCCAATCAGAACTGCATCCTGCAGTTACATTCACAATTATAAATTTCATTCATCACTCCTCAATGAACAGCCTTCTCAGCGAAAGTCTGACAGCAATTTCTAATTAAGTAAGTAGGCTAAGAGTCTTTTCACAGCTATAATGAAAAAAAAACATTTTTACACTAGTAGCCTATGCTAATTAAGCCTAAATAAAAAATAAATAAATTGAAGTCCCGCCCTCGCAGCTTCTGCTTAGAGAAATTCTGGCCCTTGATCAAAAGTAGGTGAGGAGTGCAAAGCTAATTTCATATGTACATTCAAATTAACCTGTATAATATAATAATATATCGTATGCTTCTTTCAAATTTGCTGTGGTTAAAATGGTTAAATTAAACAGCAAAAGAGGGTATTTATATAATAATGGAATACATGATTAGATGATAATTATTGCATTATATATACAGTATTTTCTCTAAATCTTTCAATATGTTGTTTCCGCCCTTAACAGCAACTGCCGTTTTGTCATATATTGCTCTGTTGTATCTTCATTCATTTGTGTAAAATGCCCCCACCGTTTTGGTTTTGATCCTGCCCTTAGTCTGACAGTTGGGAGTTCTCATACATAACTAAAAGAAATTAGTAATGAGGCCAAACTCATCACACAAGAGCTCAAAGACTTCTATCTCATTCTGCAGTGTTCTGCCATGATGCTGTAGATACCAACAAGAACACTAATATGAAACTATCCATCTCTATATCAGCCATGAACTGACAACTCTGTACAGAAAACGAACATACAGTAAGTACACATATAATTATACCATAAATGATATTTCTGCCTTGTTTAGTCTCCACCAGTGGTGGACAGTATTTTCTTTTCATGCCACATTGTACTTCTACTTACTTTCTTATTTTAATGTATTTTTAATCACTTTAAGATTTAGGCAGACACAACAAGCATTGTGAAGGTGTCACTTGGCAATTGTGACAATGTTTCTCACTATCTTCAGAA
Organism: Micropterus dolomieu; assembly: GCF_021292245.1. Taxonomy (NCBI): domain Eukaryota; kingdom Metazoa; phylum Chordata; class Actinopteri; order Centrarchiformes; family Centrarchidae; genus Micropterus; species Micropterus dolomieu. The sequence continues at coordinate 13,730,243 of NC_060151.1, forward strand.
TTTTTACAATCACGTAATGGAGTAAACAATTAAGTGGATTAATCCATAATGAAAATAATCATAGTTCCAGTCTGATACAAAATAATTTAACCTCAACAAGCATCCTGCTTTTACCTTGATGAATTAGTAATAGTAAGATTAGAACAGTAATAATCATAATATATAATAATAACAGTCAGAGGGGACATATTTCTTTCTGCTTTGAGTACTTTTACTTTTAAAACTGTAAGTACTATTCCCTGCATGTCCTGTATTGACTTTTATATTGTTTGATGAGTGATTCTACATATGTACAATTTATCCTGCTTTTTCATGGTATTTCACATTTGTGAAAATACATACGATGACACTTTTCTGAAGAGTTTTTGTGTTGCCTTTGTCTTTGAGAATGTGTGCCTGCTGTACACATGTTAGCCACTTCCTGCCTGGATACATGCTGATATGCAAATAAATGCAGTGAAAGAGGAGTTTCTCTCACTCGAGGAAGTTTATTTATAGCTCTGACAGTTTCTACAAAGTTTCACTGCTACAGGTGCAGTCCCAGAGGTGCAGAGAGAGAGGGAAGTGACTCTCTAAAGATGATATGTTTAGAAACGCCAGGAAATTGAAAAACCTTCAGACTCTAACTGATAACAGATGTTTACAGTATGTTGACTTGATGTGGTGGTTTTTTAGATGCCACAGATGCTTTGTTTATACCAAGCACACCATCGATTATATTCATACTCCCTTTAATGTTTGTGTGTCTCTCCAATTTGCATCTAGTGTATTTGCAAGTATCATATCTATTGAGTTAGTGATGAATTCAAAAAGATCAACAGAATCACCAAATATGAAAAGGATTTATAGTCAAACTAAAAAATGCAAAATAACATATAGAATCTATTTCTACCATGTGTGTTATTTACATCAGTGACAAGTTAATACTACACTTCACAAACACATTTTAATAACACTAAAATGTAAGTAATCAATAACTTCTGTATCATAATGTGACAACCAACCAAATATATTCATTTAAACAGTTAAGAATTGCAGTTGTATTTTTAATTTTTCTACAGAAATCCATTTTCAGTGTTTAGTTAATCATTGTAAATGTCACATACTTCATTTAGTAAATGTGTAGTAGATTTTCAATAATGTCCAAGTTTAAAAAAATAAAAAGACGAAATACAACTGAGAGTCTCTGCAAAAGTCGTCTATGCTGTCCATCCACATGATCCTTTATCTTTTCTTCATCTGAAAAAAAAAAACAATTAGAACACTTGTCAAATACAGATTGTTAAACAGTGGTATGGTTTGATTGATCAATTCAATCTGGAGTTTCACCCAGCTGGAAAATTGAAGACCAAATGATCTGTGTGTCTTCAGCAGATTTGCTGCAGGCGACTGGTGTTCTTTAAGAATTATATTAATGGCTGGACTGGATGATTCGTTCATTTCAATAACAATTTTCAAGTACTTGCATAAAAAAAAACATTTTATCTTCAGAAACACCAGGACACTTTAACTATGTGTTATTTGTTACTAAAATAAGGTATTTGCAATGTTTAATTCAATTAACTGTTAATATATTTCTTTGTGCTGTGCAACATTTTAAAATGTGCTGGGTGGCTGTGCCATTAAACTTTGTTCAGAACAGAGTGGGAGAATGAAGTGGTACCATTCACACCACTTTACTGTGTGATTGTCTCCATCAAAATCAACACAATAAACCTGTAATATCACATTATTTTACTTGACAATGTCTGTTGTATAAGTGAAATGCTGAAAAGGCCTGCATGTTTACCTTGACCAGGCTGAATATCATGCTATAGAAGAAAGAGAATATGAATAGGAATATGAAGGAGGAGGTTGTGGACCACAGACTGCTGAACTCATCCTCTTCATTGGCATCCTCTATGCAGCTCAGAGCCCAACTCAGGTTTGACTCTGAAGGAGAATCTAAGAAGAGGTGGTTAGATGAGGGGTGTGTGTGTGTGTGTGTGTGTGTGTGTGTGTGTGTGTTAACAAAGGTTTACAAAAGGGGTTACACATGGTAGCTCCTCTTTAATCTTGAGAAGCTGCAGAACTGCAGTCTCTATTCATTCAACTACTACACTGTAAATTTCCAGTTAAACTGAGGCTTTTTGAAGATCCTTTTCTCTCTCTCTCTCGCTTGCCTGTCATTCACCGGTCTTGTGCAGTTTCGCGTGCATTCTGTGCTGACGAAAACTGCATGCACGTCACGTTTCCTTGCAGGTCTATTTCAAGTAGCCAGCTTAGAAAGTCCCGCAAGGTGCGGACAACTCGGCACAACACCAGTGAAGCTGCTTCTTCTTCGCCCACCACACACATACACGCTACGCCTACACATGCGCACTGATGACCCAGGGTTATGGTTACAATTTTGGATTTATTTACGCACTTTAAAAACATTTATTGAAAGTTTTATTTTTTGACATGTTTATTTACAGCATTAAACATGTAAAAGTATATTGTAATAGGCTGTTTATTAATTTACTGGGAGAAAACTCATAGTTCTATGTAAAATCAGACGTTGAGCACACCCATATCGCCAAAATGGCACGATCCTCGTTTCGCTGCAAAGCTTCGATTGTAAGATTGACAGTTGAATCAGACTCTGCCCATCGAAACATCGACTATTCGAGGTCAGCCCTAGTTTTTTTATTACGATTATGAACACATTTATGAGCATTTTTAAAGAGAGAAAAAGACGTCTACGTTTTTCTCATAATAATAATGCTCATAAACTAGAATTGAGCATTATTCACTGTTTGATCACATCATGTGTGGACATTTCTCCAAATGAACATATAGTATGCTACTGTGACTTTGTGCTTTCTTTTCAGTGTGTTTAAAAAAAATGAAGTCATTCATGAACATGTAACAAAAGTCTCTCCATGCAACATTTATTTGAAACAGTCTGCACACTTCTGAAGCTGTTAGACAATGTGACAAAGACAGAAACACAATATGATGACAAACAAAACTAAATTAACATGTTGACACTTATTTTTACAATCACAAAGACTGATGACATCACACAGTGCACAGATTCACGGCGGAGTACACACAGAGACAGAGCAACATGATAGCACAAAATACCACCAAAGCTGAATCTACTATTAATCACATTCAATTGAGTTACCCTGGGCCTTAGACACTCCATGTGATGTTTTCATGGACTCATTGGTGCCAGCAGGCCAGACGTTGCAGTAGAACATGTTGTGCTTGTCCCACTTTTCCTTGGTGGTGGTGTAAACACTTGTAACTAAGTAGCCTTGTTGGGTCTTCTGTGGGGGGAAGTTAATGCCATCCATATAGATGCCGGCCTTATTTCCAGAACCTTCTGACCAGGCGATGTAGTAATCCTGCAGCACAGGACCAGAGACCAGACACACCAGAGAGACCTCAGCTCCTTTGTTTATGTCCTCCTCTGGGAGGACATGGACTGTCACATTTGGCTTCTTTCCTTCTAGAAGAGATACTTGGTTCACCAACGAGGTTCATATATATGCTTTATGTTATGCGTTGCAGCCTCAGCAGACTTACAGATTACTGTTCCACCAATCAGTCTCCATCACTCAGTAACATACCTCCTTTGTGGACAGTCAGATCTTGAATAACTGGAGTCATATCGTCTCTAATGGCAGAACAGCGCACTTTGTTGACTTTCTGCCACTCAGACAGACTACGAGTCATCGTGCTGGTTTTGCTGTGCTGAACGCCGCTGGGTGATGTTGATTCAGCAATGTTGTTGGTCACACCTCGTTCATTAATTTGCCAAGTGATCTGAATTTCACTAACAATGGTCTCATCCTGTCCAGTAATGATACACTCCAACTTTGCCTGTTTGTTGTTAAAAATTCCTTTGGCACTGGGTTGGTTGAGAGTCACTGTGACAGGAGCTACACAAAAGACAGCAACATAGTCAGAAGCATTTTGCAACATTTAGAAAAACTGTGGACTTCACATTTATGTCATGTAATTTATGTCAAGATCCAGCATAAACTACTTTATGTCACTATTTAGTGATAACCTTTATAGCACTGTACCTTTTGAGGCCTTCTTTTTATATTGTGTTCCTCTGTAAGTCACCTCACAGGTATACACAGCGTTACTGTCCCAGTCTGCGTTGTTGACCTTCAGGACACTGACAGCTGAATATAAGTTTCCAGTTCTTTGGATGGGACTTTGAATGTAGTCGTTCAACTCTGCGTCATTCTTTTTCCACTTGAATGAGTCAAGTTTTCCATCACCACATTCAATCGTGCACACCAGGGCCTGGGTGTCTTCACTTGGCACTGATAGCAAAGTCACTTTTGGAGGAGGCTCTGAACAGGTGAAGGAAACAGCAGTTATAGTCATTTATTGCAATAGGATTCGGTATCATTCACCTGCAAATTGATAAGATGATTGTGCTGTGTGTTTCAGACAAAGGAAAATGTGAGGGAATAAATATTATTATAAATATTGTTCTACATTCATTGATAAAAGCAGGATCAATGAGGAGGACATATTGATAAGAAATCAGAGGCATTAGTAAATTGAAAAATCACATACTTTGCACTTGCAGATTTGTGGGAGATCCGTTGTGATTTACAGAACATTTAAAAGACTTCCTTGAATCCCAGTCAGATTTTGATACTTTGACCAAACTGACTCCTGTATATTTGTTGTTTTTCTCAGTTGGAGGATAATTTTCAGAAGTCAGGGTGGTCCCACTGGCATCGGTCCACTGGAATGTAAGACTCTTTGGGTAGAAGTCGCGTGCAAAACAACCAACAGTGATTTTATCTCCAGACCCAGGTTGGCACTGAACCAAAGGGAACAGAGTGGGTGGTGTTGGTGGTGTGGGTGTTCCTGAGAAGGTGTCAAAACATGTAAATATAAATACAAGAACACAGATGATCAATAGCTTGTCTAAACTCTGACTACAAATATTAATAAAGAGAATAACATGTTCCTTTGTTATCTTTATGACCATGTAATCACCATGACAATAATATATCCAATCAGTATCATTAATATTAAAATGCTGCTGCTGAAACATAAAATGATCTTTACCCTTTCCGAGCAGCAACATCATGTTTATATAAATAATATAATGGCTAATGACTGATGAAAGCAAAAAGAGAGAAAAATCATTTTAATGAATACTACATTCTAATAAATAATGTCCTATTGATTATTTTGTTATTTTTTATACTCTGGCACTAATATGTAATACTGCATATTCACTACTCTTTGATTAAACGTGATTAATCACTTGTTAATGTGTGGGAACGGCCCATTGGAAAGTACACTTTGGGTGTAGAGTTGCACTGGACCAAAGGGAACAGAGTCGGTGCAGTTACAAGTTTGCTACGTCAGAACTTTACAATTTTTCAACAAAGGCATAAATCACCTCAAGCGAGCGTAAAAACTTTTGGCAAAATTAAGGATTTTTTTATTTTATTTTGCCGTGTCCATTAACTTTTTCTAATGCGATACTTCAAAATGCACATAAAAAATGTTGATGGAAACACGGCTACAAACAATCAATTGCTCATCTATAAACTCAGAATTAAAATATGGAAACCCAAAGTGTTCAATGTTTATACATAATAACTACCATACATGTGACATACATACATGAAATTGTGAACTAATTTAAAAAGTGTTTAAAACATTCAATTAATGCTGAGCACTTTGGGTATAATATTAAACATACTTTATTTTATCTTTAGAAACAAAATCAGCATTACTGTAAATATGAAATATGTGAGCTTTTCTTTAACAACACTGGTTTGATCTTAAAAAGTTTAAAAAACTGTTTTTATAGTACCTAATAAAAAGACTGAATAATAATGTTAATATAAAAGATTATATAAATCATCATCCATGATCCATGATAAATGTGTTACCACAGTAACACATTTATTATTTGTGCTTTTCTGTCCAGCACACAGATAAACAGACCAGAGCTGAACGTGTTAAAACAACGGCTTCCACCAACATTCAAAACCACAACTGCTGCTTTGTGGGATCAAGGGTCAATATAATATATAACAATAATAATTAACATATTAAATTATTTCTGATGATGATTTTTTGCTATTTTTAACAGTGAATCAAAACACCTAAAAGTGTTTTGGGAAGAATTACAGATAGTTGATGTGAAATGATTCCTCTAAAAACCTTAAGTGCAAATGCATACAGTCCTTTAATAAAAGTTGTCCCTGTGGTATTTCAAATTAAATTATATACTATAGCCTACTACGTAAGATGCTATATAACACAATGTACTTCATTATGTCTTTGTTCAGTGTTCGTATTTAAACACACAAAGAAAATATATATTACTATGTTGAAGGGAAACTTCTTACAAAACAAAATGCAGGTATGGTGCTGTACGGTATATAATTACTGTTCACAGTAATAAACTGCGTTGTATAGTAATGTGAATAAAAAGATACAGACATTGATCAGCAGCAGTTCTAATCCAGCTGAATACATTTTAAGATCAAGTCAAACCACCTCCTGCATTAAGCGATAACGCCAAACAAGAACTTTTTCAAACACTTTCTAAGAAACAGCTGCGTTAAAAACATCTGGCTGCTCTGTTTTCTAGTTTGTCCAACATGAGTATGAACTGAAATAAGACCATAATGTAAACCTCTTCACCAGCAATATTTATATTAATAAAAGAAAAATAAACTAGTGAGTAAATATATAATTTAAATGTGTCTTACCTGTAGATACTGTGACTTCAGTCCCACGACCCCAGTAGTCGAAAGCGTCACAGTGCTGCATCTCCACTCACTGCTTGTACAAAAACCTCACACCACACAAACCAGTAAAATGTGTTAAAAGCTCAGAAATACACAGAAATCCTGGTCAGTATTTAATCCTGGTTTCATCTATGTCGTCTTCTTAGTCAGCTCTTCAAGTTAAGATTTACTGGAAGATAACGTTTACCTCTGGGCACTAACTGTGACTTTAAAATACTGACTTATTAGTAAGTACTTATCTGCTTATTTAAAATGATAAACACTACTGTGTTTATCATTTTAATATTCCTCATATTCCAATGAGAAATACCTTTTTCTGCCCTTTATTTCCATCACAAGAAAGGCAGGGTGTCAGATTATTGCTCTTAAGTTTTTGTATGGATCTATATCACAGTGCACCCCACCCACCCAGCTATCACTGCGATAAACCCTAATACAAAAACCACCACACTGTTTCCTGCACTGGAGAGTCAGGGGACCTATGTTGTCAGCATTGGGTAAAAATAAATCAACAAAATTATATTTAAGATTAAAATTGGTGAATTCTTATTTTGCAATACTGATTTCATACTTTATGATTTTATCATTGTATTTTTTATTTATAATCATCATTTTTTCAATAATATACCATGACAAGCCTTATGTATACATTTTAATCTAAAGAACTGAAAATAATGCCAATGTTCCTGTATATAAATAAAAATATAGTTAAATATATTGATACAAGACCAACCATCTAAATAGAGGTTTTCATCTTTTATTAAGACCCCGATGTCGGTCATTTTTAAACTCTCAGGTTTTGAGGGACTTGAAGAACACTGAACAAAATACATTCAAATGAAAATAAGCAATTGATAATATGTCAAATGAAAATAATTACTGTTGTTATAAAGTTTATAAATATGTAAATGTTGAATTTGGTCTTTTTGGCAGCCACTAGTAGGTATGAGGGGTCAAGAAGGACTAAGATAATTTTTTGTAATTGTTCTTACAGATAAAGTTCTGCTCAGCCTCATAACAAGAGATGATCAACCTGATGGTGTGTAAACTCCACTCTTTGTTTCAGTTTAGGAAAAGTTAGAATTAAGGCATATTTTAAAAACAACTTGTATAAAGGAGTTTTACAGCACTTTCTATCTGTGAATGTCACAGTGACATCTGCAGTGGTTTATGTGCAGCTCTTTGTCTTCCTGTATCACTGTGCACTTTCGAGCACAACAATAAAGTCTCCAGTTGTCAGGCTGCTCATTTGCAGATACACCAGTGGCCTGTACTACGAAGGGAGTTCAACCTATTCAGAGTTAACTCAGGGACATCAGGCAAACTCAGGGTTGACAAACTCTGACCGCCTACACTGGAGTTAAACGGTACTACGACCCAGAAGAATCCATGTCATGTTGTGGTTTCGGACAGAACGGAGAGAAAAGAAGGAGAGGAGAGACGGGAGGTGAAAAGAGGAAAGTTGGACGCCGGCAGACATGGGTGCGGGGGGCCGAGGAGCTGGCGGGGCTGGAAAGGTTCAGGTGAGGCGACCGAGAGGGGGCAGGAGGCCGAGGCGAGAGGGGCGAGGAGCGTGGAGGGAAGCCGCGGGAATGCCGCAGAGGTGAGGCGAGGGGAGAAGGCAAGTAGGCAAGCCCAGCTGACTGACTGGATGACGGAGGTGAGTGGACCTGGCGGGGAGAAAGAAAAGACAGGGTTAGTTTTGGGAGACAAGAGGTCAGAGAACGAGGTATCAGAAGGCTAGAACGTAGAAGCGGCACCAGGACTGGAGCGACGACAATCAAGCGGAGATAGAGTGGAGAACCGGGTAGAAATACTGTTGATGATGAGGCTGATGGCTGGCAGGTGTGGTGGGCGGAGGTGGAGGTTGACGAGACACAGGTGCAGATCATCAGCCGGGATCCCCGGCCTCTACGTCGTACATCAAGGAGGCGGCGCACTGAGTAGGCAGGCTGGCCATCAATTATTCAAGGAGGGGGAGGCGCCGCTGCTGGTACGGAGAGGGAGCTGGTGGAAACGGGCTTGATTCGGGAGACATGGAAGACGGGGTGGACCTTAAGGTGAGGAGGGAGGGTCAGGCGCACAGCGGAGGGGTTGATGATGGCCTCAATGGGGTAAGGGATGATGAACCGGGGGGTGAGTGTTTTTGAGGAGGTCTGTAAGGGGAGTTCCTTGGAGGAAAGCCAGACCTGCTGCCCAACCGGCAGGCAGGCACAGGGGTCCGGTGGCGGTCCGCCAACTGGCGGTTGCGGGCTGCGGAGTCTCCCTGGCCTCCCTCCAAAGTCTGCGGCAGCGTCGAAGGTGGGCCTGTACCGAAGGAACCACTACCTCATCTTCTAGGGACGGGAACAAGGGGGGTTGATAACCCAGGGATCACATGAACGGAGACATACCAGTGGCGGCGCAGATTTGGGAGTTGTGGGCATACTCGATCCAGGGGATGTAGGAACTCCAGGAGGTGGGGCTACGGTATGCTACACACCTGAGCGCCATCCCCAGGTCCTGGTTGACCCGCTCGGTCTGCCCATTGGTCTGGGGATGATAACCGGAGGAGATACTGGCGGTGGTGAATTGGGGGCCCCGGTCAGAAACTATGTCCAGGGGGATGCCGTGGAGGCGGAAAACATGGTCTATGAGGAGGCGGGCAGTTTCCAGAGAGGTGGGGAGTTTGGGTAGGGGGACAAAGTGGGCGGACTTGGAGAAGCGGTCGACCACTGTGCGGATGTTTCCATTAGAACTAGGGAGGCCGGTGACAAAATCCAGGGCGATATGGGACCAGGGGCAACTGGGGACCGAAAGGTGGAGGAGCAGACAGGCGGGTGGGACGGTTTGGCGCAGGCGCACACCTTGCAGGCTGCTACAAAGGCCCGACAGTCCTTGTCCATGGCGGGCCACCAGAACCACTGGCGGAGCAGGAAGAGGGTGCGAGCCATCCCTGGGTGGAAGCTGAACCTGTAGGCGTGCGCCCTTTGGAGGACCCGGGAGCGGACACTTGAGGGGACGTAGAGGCGGTTAAGGGGACCGGCACCGGGATCCGGGTCGGTGGACTGGGCGCGGCGAACAGCAGATTCCACCTCCCAGACTACAGAGGCGACGAGGCAGGCTCGAGGCAGGATGGTGTCGGGGGGGTCCGAAGGGGTATCTGGGGAGTGGAGGCGGGAGAGAGCGTCTGGCTTGGTGATAGGTTGGTTGATGACTCTTTCAATGACAATCGGACCTATTCATAGTTTTCAGTCACGTGATATTCGAGGCTCCCTGGAGGGCAGAACGGTGCTGGGGATGGCGGCCGTACTCTTTGAGACTTTGAGAGCTGGCAAATTTAACTTCACACGTTTCTTTGGATCACCTGTCAGCTAAAGAAAAGGAAAGATATGGACAAAAACTGCAAGTGTTGGGCACTCGCGATCCATATACAGCACCCATTGCCGTATTTCTGCTGCTAAAAACCGCAATGTCCCTGCCAGTGATGTTTACATTTATCTTGTGGAGAATCCCTCACCTTACACTGCTGCCAAGATGAAAGCATATAAAAGCACTGACAGCTATATGTACTTTCGATCTGGATGGGTTAATAATGCTGCTGTTTGGGAGGTGAAGAGTGGCACTGCATGCACAGATGAAGCCTATTTCTGGAATGAGCCAAGTATGGCAGTCGGGTAGTAGGGTATGCACCAGGGAGCCAGATAGCCCAGAGAAAGAGATCTGTTGATGGGTGTGGTGTCCTTCCCCCTGCCAAGTTTCCCTCTCCAACCCTAAATGAATGTGCATCATTCTACAAAATGCTACATCTTTCCGAAGACGCTGGGTATCAACCTGTAAAAGCTTAATTTTGTCTATTGTCTCTGGCCATGCAAAGAGGTACATACCTCGGGCTGTGCAACTGAACATCCCTGCACCCCTAAGCGAGATCTACAAGTCCAAGTACAGGTCACTGTCACACCTAGAGCTGCAGGCAAAGAGTAAAGAGGTCTTTACAGGGTTAAGGATAACAGAAGAACAGGTCAGTCAGTAAATACGATCAAAGATCATGATCGAATGTCAGGAATATCACAGGCACAAGTGTAGAAAAGTTATCCACACAATGCAATACTGTCATTTTCTAATGTTTTGAATAAACATTAATTCATCATTGTTTATATTTGTCACATATTACAAACTTGTTAACTCAAAGTTGTTTATTTGTAGTGTCATGCAATAGAAAGGGATATGAGACTTCAATCAAAATGAGCCATGTGGTTTGACCAGAAGGCAGGAAGGGTGACTGCATTAAAAATTAGAGCTGCCTGCCAGACGAGTTCTGAGGAACCAGCTGTCTCCTTGCTGAAGAAGCTGTGCTACACTGTGGCCTACAAGGCCCCAACCAACAACACACCACACTCTCTCAGGTATTTACATCCACTTTACACTGGATGAGAGCAGCACCCAAAAATATTGATATCAGAATTACCAAGTAGGACTAAAGCTACATAGAAGTGATGTGCAGAAAAGTTTTTAATAATCTGAAAACACTCATCTTTCACAACATTGTAGCTGATTATTTTCTGGACTAATTAATAAATTGTTAATTATTAATAAATTCAGTGTTCTGTCATAGGAGTAAAGAAACCAGGAAATATTTACCATTTAAAATCTGGAATTAAAGAATGTGGACAAGAATAAGTCAAAACAATTAATTGATTATCAAAATTTATTAATTACTTAACATTTGTTTCTATCAATTGATATTTGATACACGATTTTTTCTGTTTCAGATGAGGCACTGATCACGAGAGTAAGGTAGTTGATGAGTATGCCAAGATGATGGAGGGACACCACACAAATCTCTCTATCAGGAAAGGAGGACTGGTCATCAACCCTAAATACTCGTGGTTAGGGGCAACCACAGACAAGCATTTTAACATGTAACTGCCATGATATGGGTGTGTTGGAGGTAAAGGCACCCAGCAGCTTTCAGAAGAGCACTTTACTGGAGAAAAGCAAAGAGGACTGCACATTTTGTATCCAAGGGGTTGAGGGTAAAGTTTCATTGAATCTGTGTTTGCACATGATAAAAGTACTGATGGTCACTTTTATCATGTGCAAACACAGATTCACCTAACACAAGCTAGCTACTGTGACTTTGCTGTCTGGGGACCAGGGGATGGAAGCAATGGGGGAATTTACATTGAGAGAATACTGCCTGATACTGACTTTTTTGACACCGTATGTAAAAAGGTACACACCTTTGTCCAGTAGTGCATCATTCCAGAGCTAGTAGCAAAAGTGTTTACAGCTCCTCTTCTACCATTATCACATACTACCAAACCATCTGAATGCAAAGGCTGTTACTGCGGGGTCCCTGTCCTGCATAATGACGATAGACTTGAGTATAAGTCAGGAATCTGTAAAAGACAGTACATTCACAAAAGTTGCTTGAAACTTAACACTACACATTTGAAGATGTCAAGTTGGAAATGCAGCAACTGTGTGACAAACAAAGGAGGGATAACAGAAAAAAACTGAACAGAGTATAAGTTTCAAGCGTTGTATTCAACACAGGCCACATACTTTGTGCCGTATATAAATGTAGTTTTTTGTACATAAATCTTGACATAAATAAATGTAAAAATATATAAATATGCAATAGACATTTGCAAGTTATAAAACAATAGAACCATGTGTAAAAACAAAAACAATGTGGCAGGTATATACATGTGCATTTCCATGGATTTGTGCTGTACAAATACATTACAGGGGGAGAGGATATGTCTATTATATAATTGACAAAATATAAAAGAACAATAAAAAATATGAACAGTATGGCAGTTTGTGAAGCGATATACAAAAATATTAGCATCTTATTATTATTATTATTATTATGTGTAAACATTGGTTTTACTTGTTTTTTCCCCTAGCTTTTTTAGAAAACGGTGTTATTGTCTAGAATTAATGACTGTTGAAATGATTTTTGTGAACTTTGCAAACAAACATCAAATTTGTTATTTTCCAATAAAAGTATGAATTTATCAGTGACATCTCATATCCTTATTTCATTGATGGTGTACCAACACCCATTTTAATGTTTAGCCCAAGGGAACAACTGAGGGAGCCAAATTTGTCAGTGCACAGCACTGACAAATTTGTAATGTATCAGCTTCACACATTTGAATTCCTACTGTACTTTTAAGTATGGTGTACTGATTCCCTGCCTCACCGATAACTCTCTCAACATGGATCCGTACTGATGCAAGCCCTCGTGTTATCTCCAATTCCACAGAACCAAGCTGCAAAATGTTCCTTGTTGTGTTATGCCAATTAAATATTTCATGGTAAGATAATGTTTGTATTTTGAGTATGTCTGTGCTATGCTCTTAGATCTCTAGGCTATCCAATAAAAATCTCAAAACAGTCATTAATACAGGTGCATCTGCGAAAGACCTGTCTAAATACCATAGGCACTGAACAAGCCTTGCATTTAACACCTCAAGGGTATTCTGAAATGTTCTGCTGGCAGTTGGAATTGAAATTGAAAAGGGAGAGAGGTTTGTACCAGTCTGTAGAAATGACATCACAAATGTTAAAACTACTTATAACTTGGAATATGTGGATTCCAGTCATTGCTTTCACTTTTTTATCATGTTTTTCAAAAGCCAGTTCATCAAATGTCCCTGATTGAATAATGTCTGCCTGCCGGTCTGTTGTCACACTGTTGTTCTTCCTGAGCAAGTGGCACCGGCTCAGCATCAGGCATTGATGACAGTTCTAGGAGGACATCCACTGCATCCTTCTTCTCCTCCCACCTCTTGTTCTTCATTCTGTTGTACCGCTCATACCTCTCCATGTCTTTCTCTCTTTTCCTCTTCTTAATGGCTGGTATGTGTGTGTGAAGATGAATGGTACCCAGTCAGGGGACAACAGGTCATCAGATTTGGTACCTATAATATGTCCAACAAGGTAGAAAAAAAGTCACTTAAATATGTGATATTATTACTGTAGACTAACCCCTCTCGCCCTTAAACAAATGCTAACTATTCAAACTGAAAATCAAATTTGCCTTTAACTATTTTTTATTATAACCTCAATTCCCAAAAAGTTGGGATGCTGTGAAAATTAAAAAAAGGACTGTCTTTGTTTTTCATTCAGTAGAATATCGATGTAAACAGTATTTGTAAGAGTTCCAAATAATTTCATTTCAAATGCATTTTGAGTTTAGTTGGGTCTAAAGCTGATGATGAGCAATGTTGCTGGGCAATGTTGCTGGTGGCAAGTCTGACTATGTTTTGAACGGATAGAGGCGGGGCAGGGGCAGGGCGGGTGGTGGGGGAAGGGGATTAGGCTACGGTAGTAATCTTGACGGCAACACTGCCCAGCAACATTGCTCTAAAGGTTGCTCCGTGTTTCATTAGCTCAACACAACAACCCAACTATTTAACTTAGCTAACAACTGTTAGCAAACTTTAACTCACTCCGACCACTGTTGTTGGTCGCCTCGATAAACAACAAACTATGTCAAACAAATTACATAAAGATATGTTACGGCTAAAAATACGACAATTATTATACCTGTATGTAGACTACTTATGTTTAACGTTACTTGTCTTACCTTTGATTTAGTGTTCATTGCAAATACGTGTATATTTGGACGGTTGCCATTATTTGCCCTCCCCGGAGACAGAAGTAACGTTACGTTAAATGGCACAAATCCACAATCTCCTCCTCTCTGGGTTTTCTTTATCGGATGGAATTCTGTAGAAACACAGCCTCGGCTTGTTTCCTCTTCGGTTTGTTCATCCGTTTGCACAACAACTATCCGGCATTTCGGCAATACAAAAGCAACAAAGTAAATTTATCACTTTTGCTTCCTGCGGCACCGGAAAGTATTTTTTTGCACTCCAAGGGAGCGTTTTCCCTGGAATGTGACGTCATGTGAAAACTACAAATAAACCGGGGTAACAATTTCTTAGAACCTGTCTTCAAAGGAATGTCCTTAGTAGACAGCCAAACCTTATCTCCTGGGAGTACACAGGCACAGTTGTGCAAGATTTCTCCCTCAACCAGAATGCATCTACATGGAGAAATCACACCAGGACGGGCGTAGTGGTGGTTTAGCAGCACTACACAATCACAATTAATCTGTCTGGTCCTCAATACTTGGTCACTGATGTCATCCCCCCCTCCCCCCAAGCCAAAGTTTCTAACTCAGCCCTGTGCCATTTCACCATCTGTTCTGCTACTTGGCGATTTCATGATCCATGTTGACTCCCCTGACTGCAAAACCACAACTTAACTCCTGGATATTCTACATGTTTTCAATGTTACCCAAAACACAGATATCCCTCGCCAAAGAAAAGGACACACCCTGGACCTGCTGTGCACCTTTGGCACCACCATCGGTAACTTGACCAGCACAGATCTCATCATCTCTGACCACCTGGCTATCACCCTGGACCTAAACATCCCCACTCCCTGTGTCAACTAAAAGTCCAAAAACCCTTTCTCTCTCTCCTCTATTCTGGCTGACACAATCCCCGCCTCTGCCTTTGCTCTGAACGTTTACCCTACTTGCCCAAATAAACAAACTCGTCTCCTTCACACACTCCGTGCCTTGGTATACAGATCAACTTCACCACTTTATCGGGAAGAATTACAGATCAGTTGATGTGAAATGATTCCTCTTAAAGCTTACAGTGCAAATGCATACAGTCCTTAAAAGTTGCCCCTGTGGTATTTCAAAAGAAATTATATGCTATATAGCCTATACTACTTACATATAAAAATGCACTTCATTATGTCTTTGTTTAGTTGTCACATTTAAACACATACTGACCCTGTATTTATACATTACTGTTGGAGCTACTCCTTGTTTTGTAATTTAATTGAATAAATATTAATTGATTTTGTTGCCATATTAAAAACATCTGTCTGCTGTTTTCTCGTTTGTCCATCATCACTATAAAGCTAAATAAGACCATGAGTTAAACTTCTCTACCACCAATAATCACATTTATAATAGGTCATTTAAATGTGTCTTACCTGAAGTTACTGCAACTTCAGTCCCAATACCCTGGATGTCGAAAGCAGCATCACAGTGCTGCATCTCCACTCACTTGTACAAAAACATGATGTTCCAGAAAATTTTGTTAAAAGCTCATTATGCGCATGAAATATTTAGAAATCCTGCTCAGTATTATATCCTGGTGTGTAGATACTTAATCAGTTCTTTAACCTTTGTGTGGTGTTTGGGTCTGTGGGACCCCTTATCAATGTTTAACCAAAGGAAACAATGCAATTTATTATTATTTCAACCTCAGATAGCTGATTCCATTTTCTGTGAAGAACAAAAAATAACATATTTGCAATTACTTCACACTGTACAACCTCCTACACATTACCTGCGGGTGTGGAGGTGCTGGTTCCCTTCACTCTGTCCTCATGCTGTTAGTGTGTGTGTTTTTGTTCTGCTCCTACTATTCACACACAAGGTTGCAACATTTTTACATTTTATGCACTGTCCTGCACATTTCGCCCTCTGTCTTGCAGGAACCATTCTATATTTTCTCCCACAGCAGAACACAACAAATCATCCTGTGTGGCTCTGCAACGCAGTCAATCAAATTGGCAAAAAGGATCTCTGAGCAGAGGTGCTTAGAGATGATTTTCAGTATTTGAAAATCACATTTCTGGAAATTCAGAATCTGAGTCTGACAGTGAGTTGGAAGAAGAGGATGAAATTGAACAGTTCAGTGGGGCTGATGTGTTACTGATATTGGTATTCAGTGTTCTTGACTGACATAAATGTGTTCAGTTTCTTAACATTGTTCTATTTAGATTTGTCCAGAATCTTCCACCCATATGTTGATAGTGCCAGTGCACAGCGCTTCCCAACCTATCACACTGATAAACCCTAATACAAAAAACCAAACACCGTTTCCTGCACTGGAGAGTCAGGGGACCTATGTTGTCGGCAGTTGGTAAGAATAAAACAACTGAATTTTCAGTTTGCATTATATATACAGTATATAAGTGATATATATAAATATAGTTTCTAGAAATACTTTTGTATGTTTTTAAAATATATTTATACAATACTGTACCAATCCACTAATACCATAAGACCATAGTTTTGGTCATATTTAATCTTTCAGGTTACCTTATCTCTCGGATAAAGTTCTGCTCAGTTTCATAACAAGAGATGATCAACCTGATGGTGTATAAACTCCACTCTTTCTTTCAGTTTAGGACAAGTTAGAGTTAGGGCATATTTTAAAACTTATATAAAGTGGTTTTACAGCACTTTCTATCAGTAACTTTCACAGTAACATCTGCAGTGGTTGGTGTACAGCTCTGTGGCTTCCTGTATCAATGAGTCTTTGAGCACAATAATAAACAGCAGAGTCTTCAGTTATCAGGCTGTTCATCTGCAGATACACCTGGTCCACGTTGTTGTCTCTGGAAATGGTAAAGCGATTGTGGAATAAGCTTTAGTGCTTCCCCTCGGAGAACAAATGAAGGCAACCCACTCCAGTCCTTTTCCTTAAACTTGTCTGATCCAGCTGATAGCAGTGCTAAAATCTGATATTCCTGCATAAGTACAGGTCAGTTTGTGAGAGTTTTAAATTTAAATTTAAAAAGCAGTATGGAAAAAAATTCACCAGTATATTCACCAGAAATCAAAAAATAGCATCAGAAACATCAAACGTAGTGTCATAAAGTCATAGTACAGGCATGTGATTGGCAAAGGGCAAAAAAGCAGGAAATATTTTTTATTTTTTAATATAGTTTTTTGAATATTTTTTTCAGTATTTCAGATAAATTTGGTTCTGTATAAGAAATAAATTGTAACAAAAAATTGGTGTGCAATTTGCAAAAACATGGAAGATGTGTTATTATTTTCACCTGCATGATCTTCATGCATGAACTTATGGAGACATAATTTCAGAGAATTTAATCAGCAGCACTGTAAGAAACAGAAAATAGTCTAATTACATCATCGGTAAGCAATGATTCCAAGGAAAAACGAAAAAAAAAATGTAAACATGATTCAAACATATGAAATAAAAAAAGGGGTTCAATTTTCAGTCAATCAGAATGATGCCAGTAGTGCTGATAAATACAGGAAGTAGTATTTGTATGACTCTCCTATTATTGTGTCTCACTGTGTGTCTATGAGCACAGTAATACACAGCAGTGTCTTCAGGCTGCACATTCTGTCCGTTTAGAGTCACTGTGTTTCTGGAAGAGTCTAAATTAACACTGAACTTGTTCTTTAGTGAATCTTTCACAGTTGCGTCAATACTAATGCACTCCAGTCCTTTCCCTGCAGCTTGTCTGATCCAAACTGTGAAGTCGCTGCCAACAGAATAAGAGACCTGACAGGTGATGGTCAGACGTTGACCTGGCTGCACAGTCACAGAGGCTGGCTGTGTCAACTGTTCACACTTCACACCTGTTAAAAAAAGAACATGTTTTGTAACAAATGATCAAGTTATACTGCAAAAGAAGAACTGCTGACTTTGACAAATCCAGAGAGACTCACATCCAGCTGCCAACAGCAGCAGCAGAGCTACAGAAAACATGGTCTATGTTGAAAGTGACGTGCTGTGAACTCCACAGACAGCCTGATGGGAAGTTTTTATAGCTGAGTAACAAGGAAGGTCACTGAGTTTGCATAGAATCAAACACATGAAGCATCAATGTTGGTCTAACTGGAGCCAATAGAAGAGTCTGTTGACTGTTATTATATCTGAGTGAAAACATGCCTGGAAATCACCTCTGCTTTACATATATTTCATTACACTCTAAATTTTAACATTTTGAAAATGTCCCTGCATTTACATGAATGGAACAACTGTTAACTTTGCTTTTACTTAAATTGTTTGTGCTTAAATACAGACTATTGTATTGACAGCAATTCAGTAATATAACATTATGTTAATATCATTAATTCAAGTAGTCCAAGAAAATTATTCAATACAGTTACACCAAACACTTATAAAAAGAAAAAATATTTCTAAGCAGAGAATGTAGAAATCATAATACTAAATCTGCATCTTGCTTGTTCCACAGAGCTTCATTAAAACAACTCCTCAGAGAAGAAGTAGCTGAACAATAAACAGCATTTATAGTTCAGTGGTTTCAAATGTCTAATCTTAGATTTAATCATGATACATAAGAGCCCTTTCATATACATTATTTGACAGCAGACCTTTTCAGCTGTTTCTGGTTTCAGTTTCTAAATATTTCCTTTTTTTGAGAACTGAAACCTTTTAACATCTAAAATCCAACCAACTGCAGCATTAGTATTAGATCTTGCTTTCACCTCACTTGTTTTTACAGCAAGATAATTAAGTAAACACAAACATGTTAATCAAGAAATCAATTGATCTTGCAAGATCACTTACACTGTTGTTACCACATAATCGTTTTTCAAGTTATATCAGAAAGGTGCAGGTGGAAAGATTCTATTTCTACACTGGCCTGGGAACACCTCTTGATCTCCCACTCACTGTCCGTTAATATGGTACGGGAAAGGGAAGTTTGGGGTCCCCTGCTGGAGCTGCTGCCTCTGCAACCCGACCCCCAATAAGTAGGTTAAAGATGGATGGATGAATGTGTCAAAACAGTTCACAATTTCAAGGACTACTTGTGGCACAAAAGTTCATCCTTCCTGAACTTCCTCACATTCTCTGCTATAAAGACTTGATATCATGCTGTCAGTTGGGTCCGAACATCACCTGTCAGGTCTATTATTCTGTTAGCAGCTACTGGACAGCTTGGATCAGACAGACTGCAGGGAAAGGACTGGAGTGGATTGGGATGAGAGATCCTGGAGGTTCATACTATAAAGATTCACTAAAGAACAAGTTCAGTATCAACTTAGACTCTTCCAGCAACAGAGTGACTCTAAATGGACAGAATGTGCAGCCTGAAGACACTGCTGTGTATTACTGTGAGATCCATAATAACAGAAACCATCAGTAGACCTGAACAAAAACCCCTCAGTGCCTGAACACTTGTAACATGAAGCCACCAGAGGAGGAGCCCTCAGACCACTAATGACTTCAACACCAGTTCACTGTAAACACTCCTGCAGCTCCATCTGTCTATGTCAGTTCATTGCAGTAGACAAGAAGTAAATCTGAAGATGAACAGCAGGAAGGAGTTGCTTTGTTTTCTTGTACTTGTGAGACTGTGATTAAAGATGGATGAACAACTAATCCTGCAGTGAGAAACATTGTCTGGGATTTCTCTGCAAAAACTTCTCTAATCCTCACTTTGCTGATAGATTCTGCACTGTCTTACATGATTAACGTTCTCAGGTCATTCAAAATGATACAAATCACAGACATTTTTGTACCACTGATGTATGACTGACTTTAGTCAAACATTTAGAAATTAAATTTCATGAGAGAATAATGATGAAGAAGATTTATATTGCTCTATAATACAAACCAAGAGAAAGGTAAGAAAATATTTATCTATCACGGACTGTAGTTTATTAAAACCATTTCTGAAAAAAAAAAAAAAGAGCTGATCTATAAAGTGGAGGAGAAGTGGAGTGATGGCAGGATTTTTAAGTTTAACGTTTACAAACAAAGTGAATTACTAGAATCCTACATTTATTGTGTATGGAGATATTTACATAGAAAAGAGAGTATAATAATACGTAATATGTTTAGAAAAGATGTGGAGAGACTATTGACAGTTTCATGCAAATGAACAGCAATAAAGTGATTTCTATATATAGAAAGCGCTAGCTACATCTCTCCATGGGTGGGAAGAAATGTTTGCCTTTGTTACAATGATTTAGTTTGTTACATTTGTATTTAATTTGACTATAATAAAAAAAATAGAAACCACACTGCATTTTATTTGTGACGCAACCACACAGATAAAGTTCAAACGTGGTGATCATTATAAAAACATATACATTCATTAACTACCATAGTTTTCATTAAAGCTAAAGAATTTAGTTTTTTGCATTTCTGATCCTGAGCAGCTGTTTTCCTCTGGAGGCTCCAAGTTTCTCTGGATGTCTTTCACGCTTTGCAGAATGAGCGAGAGCCCAAACGCAAAACACTAGAGTAGAGATTCAGTTCAGGGCTTTTATTCACATTCACAGATTGGTACAGAGAGAGTCCATAAGAGCCAGGTAATCCAGAATCCCACAGAACACATACCAGATACTCCACAATCAACAAATACACAACGGAGCATACACCCTACAATGACTGGACAGGGACTGAACAGAAACACCAAACATTTATACACCAGGGCTAACAAGCAGGTGGGAGCAGCAATTTACGCCATTAACTGCTCAGAGCAGGTTTTTTCATGGTTAACTTGAGGTTACCCTACACCACATCTATACTCAGTGTTAAGCAACAATACAATATGGAGTCTTCAAGTAGCGAGGATGACTTTGTTGTAGTCTCTCTTCTTAAAAAGAGAAAAATAAATAAAGGACATTTTGTGTGACGCCCCAGGGTAGCTAGCTAGCTAGCTACGGAGTACGGAGTTAAGAGGAGGAGAGGGATCCTTTGTAGCGTAATTTATCTACAATGGTTACGGATGGGTCGGGTTGAGGGTGGATAATAAGGCTTGGTCCCTTGTTCTTTTTCCTTTGTGTGTTTGTTTATCTGGGTGGGTGTAGGATGGAATGTCAAAGTACATGTCTATGTATGAAAAGGGAGGACCCACTGTCAGAGATAGAAGCACTGTGGCTTCAAGTACACGTTCCCCCATTTAAAGCCCCTACTGGTAGGGTGTGGTTACAGGCCACCTGGTGCAAATTGCTATTTATCTAGAGTGATTGTGTGAAATGATAGATAAGGTATGAGATCATGATAATGAAATTTATTCTGAATTAATCTGAATATTGACTGGAACTCACTATGTTGTCCACTTAAGACAAAGCTTCCTACTGTCACAGAGGCATGTGGTTTGACACAAGTGGTGACTACACCAATGTGTGTGTATAAAAAGTGATGGATCCAAAACATCTACTTGTACTGATCATATCTTCACTAATTCAGCAGATATGTTCCAATGTCATATCTGATCTCGCTCAGAATAAACTGAGACAGAAAACCCAGAGTTTCCCCTCATCACAGGCTTAACATACTCAGAATTTTCACTAATCCCACTTTCTGAAACAGGGCCCAGGACAAACAGGCAAACCCAATAATAATCTTAATAATGAGGACAGAACAGACTAAAGCAGAATGATCAAAATCAGATTAAATAATGAAACTGGCAGAGAACATAAATCGACACCTAGCAGACAGAACCCAAGCATGATCGTACAGAATATAATATATCAGACAGGAACCGAACGGAACAAGAACTAAGGCAGGCACCGAAATATCAACAGGACAGATCAGACCAGAAAAACCACACAGAACAAGCAGAAGACAGAACAACATAGACCAACTCCACAAAACCCAAACAAACCAAAATGCAAACACACCGAGAAGACTGGATACAAGACAACAGACAGACAGGACTGAAACCCAACAGACTAAAACAGATACTGAACTGATCAAATAACCAAAACTCACAGAGAGCTAAACTAAGCATAGCCGACAGGCAGCATGTGACACACTGAAACCATGAAAAAAGTCATCTATGCAAACCAGCAGCATCAGACTTACGTTTTACATTTACCATTTACATGATCCTGGCTGCTGTCACTGTATTTCTGTTTACAGCAAGTACAGTAAGTGAGCAAAAAAGTGAATAAATAAATGCTGTGACTAAAATGCTGTGCTCATATGGTTGGAGTTAATTATGAATGTGATGTAGGAGGTGCTTACAGGAAATAAATTCTCACAGTAAGACAGCTCACATCTTATTTTAAGTGAGTTTTAATCATTTGAAAACATACTGAACACACTAAACATGGCTTATAAAAAGTGACATTGTTAGTGGTCGCTCATTGTTTGCGGATTTTAATAAATATGTTCACATTTAGAATTATACTATATTATACTGTAATGATCCATGTCGTTGTTGCAATTATATAATATTGTACATAATGTTTTAAAATTGAATTGTTGTCAATACCTGTAGGCATTATTAGTTAAGTATAAGAGCAAAGTTAAGTTATTTCTCTTCTGTAAATGTGAGGATTGAAAATTCTGATTAGTGAGTGACTGAATATTGAGGTCTAACCCTAATAAGAGTTGAGATAAAGGTATTGGCAGACAGATAGAATGAGACTTCATTTGCAGCCACTTGGATGCAACAGAGGGTGGCGTGGTGATGCAGTGGTTAGCACCGTCTCCACACAGCAAGAAGGTTGTGAGTTCAAAATCCGGTTGCCCCGGCCTTTGTTTGGAGTTTACATGTTCTCCCCGTGGCCGTGTGGGTTCTCTCTGGGTGCTCCAGCTTCTTTCCAGCGTCCAAAGACATGCAGGCTAGGTTAATTGGTGTTTCTAAAATTATCCTTAGGTGTGGTTGTCTGTCTATGTGTGGCCCTGCGACGGACTGGCGACCTGTCCAATGTCAGCTGGGATTGGCTCCAGCCCCCCGCGACCCTGTGCGCAGGATTAGCATTTGACGATGGACAAAAACATCACTTTCATATACATGAAAAAAAAAAAAAAAAAAAAAAAAATCAGCAGGCGTTTTCCTGTGCATTGCAGCTGTTAGCTTTGAGATTTCAGCTCTTAAGTAGTTAATTTGCTTTCTATAAATACTTTAACCTGTTTAAGTAAAAAATTCCAACCAGCTGCAGCAAACTCAAGTATTTATTTAGATTATCTTGCTTTCACCTCACTGCTGTGTTTGCAGCAGCAAAATAAAATAATTAATCTTTCAATTAAAACCAGATCAAGTAATATAATGCCTATTAGGTAGACCACATTACTTCATTATTGTGATTCAATTATTTTTGTAAGTCATATAACATAAAAGAGTAAATGTTTTCTGATGTGATATTGTGTCCAACATGGATCAGTTACAGTTACATTAAAGCCATGAATTCAAATTAAACGATTCAATAAAATTAAACTCTAACAGAGAGCCTGTGCATGAGCCCCTCCCTCCCCGTGATATCCTGATGCAAATCTTCAGTCTGTGCAGTGTACTTCTGTCCTGCTTCCTGCTGTTTTATCTTTTATCAGACAACATCGACTGATGGTCAGTCAGTGATCCCAGAAAACATCCCAGATGACTGTCTCACTTTCTGTGGTTCCTCTCTCCTTTCATCTCATCAGGTTGTACAGGTCAGAGTATGGAGTCCATTCCTTCCAGTTCAGTAGTGAAAAAGCCTGGGGAGACTCTCAGTCTCTCCTGCAGAGGATCTGGCTTCAAATATACATGTTGCGGCATGAGCTGGATAAGACAACCTGTAGGAAAAGCACTGGGATGATTGGACGTGTTTGGAGCGATGCAAGCAAAACACATTATATCAGCAGTGTGCAAGGACGAATAGAAGTCACCGGAGATAATACTAAGGTGAATCTGAGACTGTCCAACTTAAAGCCAGAGGACTCTGCTGTGCATTATTGCGCCAAACACACACTGGTTAAAGGAAGCATAGAGGCTTTACAAAAACTCCTCAGGACATTTGTTTACAAAGACCTACAGGTGGCAGTAGAAGATATGAAGTCAGATGAGACTAACTAAGGAGAGTTTGACAGTGACTTAACACATGCATTCTATGAAAGCAACAGCTGATAAAAATAAATTAGTCTTTCAGCTGTTGCTTTTATCTAAAGCTACATACATACATACCCCCCCCCCCCCCGGAGCGACTGGGGGTTAAGTGTCTTGCTCCGGGACACCTGGGAGAAAATGTCTCAGCTGGAATTGAACACCGGTCTCCCACACCAAAGGCATGCATCTTAATATAATATAAGAGAATGATGTAAAACATTGTTTTCCAGATATGTGTGAGATGTGGTGTGCTCTCTGTGAGGAGGAGTCAATGCAAAACTCTGATCTCTTCCATCACTACATATGTGCTGCAGGGTGAAGGACTGAATCATTGACATTTACACTGTAGACTGGACCGGATTTTAAAATGATCAGACCTGATTATTTTGTTGTTTTCCTCATCGTGTCTATTAACTGGGCAGGTAAGAACAATGGAACTCTTTATTGGAAAGATGCTGATAATATGTGACTATATTAACTAATGAGCTGTTTAAATATCTGCAGGTACTGAGGCTCAAACACTGACAGAATCTGAACCAGTAGTTAAAAGGCCTGAAGAATCCCACAGACTGACCTGTACATATTCAGGGTTTGATAAGCATTATGGCAACGCTTGGATCAGACAGGCTGCTGGAAAAGGACTTGAATGGATCGCTTATATCAGCGGTGGCAGTAGCTACATCTACTACTCTCAGTCAGTTCAAGGCCGATTTACCATCTCCAGAGACAACAGCAAACAGCAGGTGTATCTGCAGATGAACAGTCTGAAGACTGAAGATTCTGCTGTTTATTATTGTGCTCGACAGCCACAGTGACTGGAGTTGGATGAGCAGCTGTACAAAAACCTACTGTACTCATCTTTACTGTGCTGATAGATCCTGAGAAAGACTTCTTTATAACTTTATTTGTTGTTAATTAAATCAGGAAATCTGGCCCTGGGAAAGATCATCATTAACCAGCAACAATAAATAAAAGTGTCTTAATGTATTAATCACTTCATTACAAAACAGCAATTCAATCTGTTGGACTCATTGTCCAGGTTTGAATAAAATAACTACATGTTCACTTTTCAGCCAAATTAATTTATTTAAGTTATTTGGCATTAAAAGACAGTAGCAATAATATTGCAGTTTCTATTTACAAACACTAGAGGGCAGCCAGGGTCAAGTTTGTCGCTCCTCTGTCGGAGACTCTCGGACACTAAAATCCTGGACTGAATTTGACTTTTATCCTCACATCACAACACTAATAGAACATTTTAAATGCGGATCAGCAGTGACTGCAGCTTCATGTGTTCATATAGTTGTAGTTCACCATTTCATATAGATTTCAGAACAGCTGGAAGACTGAAGGAGCTGTTTGCGTGTGAGACTTTGGGATGAAAACTGAATAAATAAAGGTTTCTGAAAAAAGACAAACTCATTTCCTGGGCTCTTAGAGGAAAGTCTGTCAGACTATACAGGTGCATCTCAAAAAAAGAAAAATAATTCAGATGTTTTTGCTGCACCAGAAAGTCTGAGCATTCATCAAACTTTTCAAAACAGGTTTCAAATCCAAATTAAATTCTTGTAAAAATATTAATATGTTCTTTAAATAAAAAAAACACTCTGTCTTCTTGACTGAACAGACTAGACTGTTTAAAGGACTGGAGTGGATTGCTTTTATCAGCAGTGGTGATGGCAACAGCATATACTACTCCCAGTCAGTTCACCATCTCCAGAGATAACAGCAGACAGCAGCTGTATCTGCAGATGAACAGTCTGAAGACTGAACCATTAAACCTAAGCATGTTATTTGGTTAGCTCAGTTGGTAAGGTGCAGGACTTGCAACCCAAGGGTTGAGTTTTTGCTGTCATGACTGAACTATTTCAGCACTGCTATCAAAGCCCCATAATCTGGCAGCGGGCCAGATATTATTGCTGCTGCTCCATAATCACAGAGAGAAATGAAAGAGTTTGTATAAACTTCATCTAATGTGCGGTTTACAATGAACTGTGGTGCAGAAACAGTGATGTTTCACACTCTTTCCTTACATTTTCCATGTTATCTGTCAGTGGCCAAGTCACAATAACATATGGCTTTACTGAATAATTGAGTAAATATTTCCTAATAAACATACTTGAAGAAACATCATTTCTTGACTGGGTACTCTCTGTGGTCTCTGAAGAGACACCTTTTGAGCTAGATGTCACTAAATCTTACAGTGAACCTTTAAAAAGGGAAACAGTGGTAATTAAAAATATAATGCCATTATCAGTAGCTTGGTTTTTAGCTTGATTTACTTTTTTGGCAATGCACATTTATTTTCTCTATATTTACATTGCATCCTTTCCCAATGTTTGTTAGAACAGTTTTAACAAATGCTTTCAAAAAGTGATGGGGACAAAATCAGCTATTTAAAAAAGTGGTGGGGACATGTCCCTAGCGTGCCCAGTTCAAATGACCTAGGAGACACGTCACTAATGAGCAGTTACAGGCCCATATCAGATCCCCAATTTTTAAGTAAAATCATTGAAAAAGCTGTTTTTCAGCAGCTAAGCACTAAGCTGTTTTGGCACTAAATGAATGTTTATTTATCTTCCAGTCAGGTTTGCGACCACAACACAGCACCGAGACGCTCTCGTTAAGGTCACATCTGACAGTGGCAGAATTTCAGTCTTAGTATTATTGGATCTCAATGCTGCATTTGACACGGTCGGCCACAACATATTACTTGACAGACTTGTGGGTGAGACTTTCTGGCACAATCCTAAACTGGTTTGAATCCTACTTAAAGGGCAAGGACTACTTTGTGTCTATAGGTAATCATACATCTGAGCTTACAAAAATCACCTGTGGAGTTCCAAGGCTCTATTCTGGGCTCAGATTATGCAAAACAATAAAATTGTCACGCCTTTGTGGTGAAGGCAGGGTTGAGCAGGTTGGAGGACCCAAATGCAGGACTCAGAGCCAGCAGGTACAGTTTAGTGATTTATTTAAACAACTAAAGGCGAGCACACTTACCAGTTGAGTGGCTGATACAGAGTCCAAAACAGAGGTTGTCCAAACCGAAATCCAAATGTTGCAAGGAAACAGGGCAACGCGACAAAAGGGCAGACAACAAGCAATCACACAGCAACTCAGAGAGACAGCATACAATGACCCAACAAAGACAAGACAGAAACACCAGGTATACACACAGACTAACGAGCAGGGCAGGAGCAACACAGGTGACAGACATGAGGCTATCGAGGCACATGTAGGCAGAGAGAGCGGGGGAAACAGACAGATACGCAGAGGGATCACTGGGGTAACAGACAGACAAGACAGAACCCCAAAACCCAACAGACCAAAACAACAAATAATAAAACTGCCTAAAAGTACAAAACATGACATGGCAGACAGGATTGTGACAAAAAATAAAATATGTTACCATAATTACGCAGATGGGGTGGTGATGGAGCAATGGAGAAGACACAAGCCTTTGGTGCGAGAGAACCGGGTTCAATCCACCACTGTGACACATCCTCCAACATGTCCCTGAGCAAGACACTTAGCCTCTCATTGCTCCAGAGGCGTGCAACCTCTAACATATACAGCAATTGCTTTGGATAAAAGTGTCAGCTAAATGAGCAAATTAGTAAGTAGTAATGACACACAGATATATTTACATCACCAGGTGACTATGATCCCATTCAAGCGCTGAGTAACTGTATTGAACAAATTAACAATTGTGCCAAAATTTTCTTAAATTAAACAAAGATAAAACTGAAGTTATTGTTTTTGGAGCCAAGGAAGAACGATTGAAAGTCAGTGCTCAACTTCAATCGGTAATGTTAAGAACCACAATCAAGCCAGAAATCTTGGTGTAGTCATGGACAATTACAAAGTCAGCCTACCATCACCTGAAGAATATATCAAGGATTAAAGGACGTCTCAGCAAGACCTGGAAAAACTTGTTCATGCATTTATCTTCACTACTGTAACGGTGTCTTTACAGGACTCCCTAAAAAAATCGATCAGACAGCTGCAGCTGATTCAGAACGCTGCTGCTCGAGTCCTCACTAAGACCAAAAAAGTGAATCACATCACTCCAGTTCTGAGGTCTTTACACTGGCTTCCTGTATGTCAAATAATTGATTTCAAAATGCTGCTGTTTGTGAATGTTTTAGGGCCAAAATACATTTCTGATCTTCTGCTTCGTTATGAACCATCCAGAACTCTCAGGTCGTCTAGGACGTCTGCTTTCTGTCCCCAGAGTCAAAACTAAACATGGAGCAGCAGTGTTCAGTTTTTATGCTAAAGTTGTGGGTTTGAACCCCGGTTGACCCGGCCTTTCTGTGTGGAGTTTACATGTTATCCCCGGCTTCCTCCCACCATCCAAAGACATGCAGGCTAGGTAAACTGGGGTCTCTAAAATTGGCCTTAGGTGTGAATGTGAGTGTGAGTGGCTGTTTGATAGACTGGCGATGGACTGACCACCTGTCCAGGGTGTACTGCACCTTTCACCTGATGTCAGCTGGGATTGGCTCCAGCCCCCCGCGACCCTGTACGCAGAATAAGCAGTTGACGATGGATGAAATGTGCTATACAAATAATCTTGCCTTGCTTCTGTTCCTCTGAAACTGCTGCTGGCAATTGGATCCTGTGTGGTGCTTTCAGTGGTTTCACACTTGTAAACACCTTAGAAACAGGACAGACTCTGCAGCCTGAGGACGCAGTTGTGTACTTTATATGGACAAAAGTATTGAGACACCTACACATTACTTTTATGACATCCCATTCTAATCCATAGACCTTAAAATGGGGCGAGTCCCCACTTTGCATCTATAATAGCTTCCACTCCTCTGGGAAGGCTTAGTCTGTTGGATTTTTGCCCATTCATTAAGAAGAGCATTTGTGAGATCAGACACTGGATAAGAAGGCCTGGCTGGCAATCTCTGTTCTTCTTCATCCCAAGGGTGTATGATAGGCTTGAGGTCAGGGCTTTGTGCAGCCAGTCAAGTTCTTTCACAGATTAAGATTTCCTTTTACAAAGACCACACTATGAAAAAATCTTCCCAAAATCTCTTAAAATGTTTGAACAAATTAACTGAAAATAAAAATTCAGTTTTGTTAAGCCTCCAAACTGCATGAGTAAAAAGATTGTCAGTGTACAATATGGAAGTTTTGTTCTCTGCACTTAGTCAAGAAATTAGTTGTCAGGAATTTGATATTTTTATAGTTTCCTCTGCTGCTGTAGACATTCTCTACTTATGGAAATGTGTCTGTCATATGTTCCCTTTTTAAGCCTGTAGAGGGAGGTCTATGCAAACTCTTCCTCTCTTATAAACACACCATCAGCAACTTGTGGCAGAACACTGGGACAGTTTTATATATTTCTGAAACACTCAGATCAGAGAGCTGAACTACAGTGTTTATCACAGAATGGACAATACAATTATCTGGAGTTTATTATTTGTAGTTACTATTCATGGTGAGAAATCATTTCTGCTTTACTTCTTTTGTAAATGTCCAACCTGTGATTTACAAGTTTGTTGGATAATGATCAGAATTTTTTGCTTACAGGAGTTTGGAGTGAGATCAAACTGGACCAGTCTCCCTCTGAGGTGAAAAGACCTGGAGAGACAGTGAAGATGTCATGTGTCATATCTGGTTATAGCATGACAAGCAACAATATTCACTGGGTACGACAGAGGTCAGGGAAAGCTCTGGAGTGGATTGGGTGGATGAACACAGGTTCAAACTCTGCTAGCTATGCCAGCGACTTTCAAAGCCGTTTCATCATGACTGAAAATGTGCCCAGCAGCACTCAGTACCTCGAGGTCAAGAGCCTGACAGCAGAAGATTCTGCTGTTTACTTCTATGCTCGACAAAGCACAGTGACTGAAGACAGTGGAGCAGCTGCACAAAAAACTCCCAGCCTCATACTCCCCCGTCCCAGCGTGACGTCCCATAAGCGCCACTACACTCACTAATACATACAGTATGCATGTACATGTAATAGAGAGCATTCTGAAGGACTGCTTAGGCTGTGTGTTATCAACAACACAAAGACTTTAACAGCCAATGACAGTTACAGGTGGGAAAGGGCGTCATTTTGTGTTCAAACGTGGTGGGGACATTTTAGGGCTCAGATTAGAGTTGTGACAAAACACTTAGCATATGAGATGTGACAATCCAGAATATTGGGGTCACAATATCAAGACTAGAAGATATTTTAATAGTATTTAAAGAAATATTCATTGATGAGTACACGATTAGGTGGTCTGGTGGTCCTCCCCCAGAAGATTTTGAGCATTAAACATTTAATTTCCTGCATTCTGGAGACATTTTCTGTACCAATTTCTGGTGGAAATGTCTAATGTTTACTGTTAATCACCATCTAACTCAGCCAGTTAAGAGCTACATTTAGCCTTAGATGTTATATGAATGTGGTTTTATCAGCTGGCAATTTTCAATGCACATTTCACAGTGCAAGTTGCAACTATTATTAACAATAATGGAAAGTTGAGGCTTTAGCAGTAATAACAATGAGCACAGGCCTATGTGCAGTTCAATCACTAAAACTCATTTTCCGTCAGGCCTATATGCTATTTTCACTCAACAGGTAACGTTACGATAGCATCAGCCTCATCTGGCTCATTTTCTGTGTTTCAGTAACTTTAACGTTCGTTTTATCTGTAAAAGCTGCAGTGTCACCCGGAGCGGCAGCATCTTTAGCTGCAGGCTTACGAGAACACTAAAAGTGTAGTTTGAGTTTGTGAAACATCTCCTTCAGTGATTCACATTTGTTCATTTCAAACGTGCGCCGAGTGACCGGCACGCAGCTGTGTTGTTGTTTGGTAGCTGACGTCAGATCGGTCACAGGCCACGGAAGCCCAAACGTCATTTCAGAGCTTCGCAACACAGACGGGGTGAATTTATGAATGAACGTGTGAAAGTTCTGTCACAAAACGATGTTGTTACGTATCAAGTCGCTATTTTAAGTGGGTATACGGAAATCTTTGACCATTAGTGGGTATAGGGAGTATACCTGCGTATCACGACTATACCACTGCAACTGGGGTAATGTAGATGGGCCTTAGTTTGTTGCAGTTCGGGTATAATGGTGTACTTGTAAGATTAGGCTTTCCACCTTGATCCCCACCAGTCATGAACACCGTTACAAAAATAGGATCCAATAGAGGCCTGTTATCTCGTATTGCATTATGTTTTTATTATTTGTGGTTGTTGTCCTTTCACAGTGACACAGCTGAAATCTGTCCAAATATAATATAACTACATCACTTTTTTCAGTCTCTTATCTCCTCCAGGAGACCAGACTGCTAAAACTACAGTAGACACAACAGTTTGTAATAATTTGTGGTCTCAGTCTATTCACCAACTGGCTACAGAGTGGTGATGACCTACGGACAGAGAGGCGGCTACATCAGAGCCACAGAATCACATTATAATATTATATTATATTTATTATAATTATTTTTATAATTTATTATTTAACTCTAACAAACCACCGATCAATCCGAACCGTGAGTTTTGTGATCCGTTGTACCACAAGTGAAGTAGCATTGATCACTCT
This sequence comes from Micropterus dolomieu, assembly GCF_021292245.1. Classification (NCBI taxonomy): domain Eukaryota; kingdom Metazoa; phylum Chordata; class Actinopteri; order Centrarchiformes; family Centrarchidae; genus Micropterus; species Micropterus dolomieu. The sequence goes on from NC_060151.1 coordinate 13,762,220, forward strand.
GAGGGGGGTATAAATCTTGTCCCCACAGGGTAAAAATATTATTCTGCAGAGGGATATATAAACCAGAAAGGGGGAATCCCATCATTTGTCCCCATCACTTTTTGAAAGCATTTGTTAAAAATGTATCGATAAATAGCTTGCACCAAGATATGTCAACTAATAAATGAAAATCATTTGAGAAAGGTTTATTTGCACAATAAGAAAACATGCAAAGAATTATAGAAGAAACAAATGTACATTGTCCAAAATTATATCCTGTCATATTTTTCTACTAATGACTTGTCCCCTGCCAGCTGAATTTTTTGTTTCTCTTTTTATAAATGAAATTTCCAACCTAAATTGGAACAGAAAATGTCTCCAGAATGCAGGGAATTAAGTGTTTAATGCTCAAAATCTTATGGGGTAGGACCCCTAGACGTCCACTCACATATTTCAGCATTTTATATTTTTTGAAAATAGTGTTAAAAATATTCTTATCTTGTGTTTGAGCGCTGTCAGGTCTCGTGACACTAGAGTATCATCGTGGCCCTAATCTGAGACCTTATGTCCCCACCACTTTTCATCACAAAGTGGCGCCCTTGGTTTGAATGAGGTATATAGCTGGGGTAGGCAATATATTTGACAAGCATTTTTATTATATTTGTTGACCTTCTCTTTAAATCAAATATGTTGACAAATGATAAACAAAATCTGTGGCTGTTGCAGGACTGTAATGAACCATTCAGTTCTGATTCGGTATGAATGAAATGACTAGCTGATAAACCTGCCTGTGTCTGCCTACCTGCACCTACTCTGCCTTACTCTGCCACTCATTGCACACAAATCTTTGGAGGAAGGTCTGACGGGTGTTGGTGGGATAATTTTGGTAGGATACTTTCAAAATCTAGCTGTCTCTTGCTGGTTTCTCCAACGTTGCCTTTCCCCAGCTTTAACAAAACCATAACTGAGAATCAAGTCAAATGCAGTTCTCTCCTCCCTGTGAGGAGGAGTCAATGCAAAACTCAGATGTCTTCCACCTCTACTTATCTGACTGCAGAGAGGATGACAGAGAACAGTGGACACACAGTTTAACATGATGGACTATAGGACAGGACTGCTGCTTTTAACTGTCTGCTGGGCAGGTGAAGATCTTTACTGATCTTTATTTAATGTTTTCTTTTAAGGTGTCAGTTTGTTGCATGTGATGGTCTTCTTTGCTGTCTTGACAGGTGTTGATGGTCAGACTCTGACAGAATCTGAACCAGTTGTTAAGAGGCCTGGAGAATCCCACACATTGACCTGTACAACCTCTGGATTCACATTCAGCAGCTATGCTATGAACTGGATCAGACAGGCTCCTGGAAAAGGACTGGAGTGGATTGCTTTTGTACACACAGGCAGTACTTCTAAGTATTACTCCCAGTCAGTCCAGGGTAGATTCACCATCTCCAGAGATGACTCCAGCAGTAAAGTCTATCTACAGATGAACAGTCTGAAGACCGAGGACACAGCAGTGTATTACTGTGCCAGAGATACACAGTGAGAGACAATAACAGGAGCGTAATACAAAAACGACTTCCTCTATTTGCCAGCACCACTGGGAACATTTAGTTTCCACTACCACTGTGTTTGAAAGTAAAGTTAAAGGTTCACAATACTGGAAAGAGTCAATGCTTTCTTCATTCATTAATTTCTTCACTTTCAAATAAAGATCCTAAATAAAATTAAATAAAATCTTGTGCATAGTAGCTGCCAAAGATATAAGATAAAATATTTAAAAATGTTTTAAAAGGAGATTAAGTAATTTCTTGAACACGCGTAATAATATTACTTTCCCCAGTAACTAAGTAGTTTAACTAATTAATTTTCTAAAATGGTAATATAATTAATGCAAGTAGTGCAGCGTTACTCGTTTCTGAACGCACCATCCTTGATGTAAATCCACGACTGTGCGACAGCTCTGTGGGACCGGACTTTCTTGTTCATGTCGCTGATAGCAAAAGGAAGAAAGAAGAAAGAGGGAGAGAGGAGTTCAACATTTCTACATCTGATTTATTGAAGCATCTGCTGTCACTGATGCTTGGACTCGTCGGGAGAGAGTGGGGTTTTGTAACTGCTGAATACTGCTCTTATAAATAGGCTACATGTGCAGTAAAACGCCCCCCATATTACAAATTACATGTTTGCAAAATATGTATATGCAATACGTGATTTTGCACAAATCAAATTTCTGTATATTGTTTATGCCCCATGAACACTTTATTTCTCTTTTTGCAATAAAGATTTAAGGAGGAAAAAAATATTCTGATTATTCCAACACCACATGAATGTCAGTCAGCGCTCACCCTTCCCTTTCCAAGTGCACAGGAGAAGCTACGGTGGCTGACACGCTCTGTCGGCTCTTGTGCTAAATAATACGTGTGGGCCTCCATTTGTCCAAATATCTCTTCTTTTCTTACTTCAAATAAACTAGTCAACTACTACTACTTGACCCGTAGTGTATGTAGATAGAAATGGATTCTAAGGCAATACAAACATAACAGTTCATTATGTAATATGTATGTCATTATGTACTGGGAGAAGAGGAGAGGGGAAAGAACGCAGCCTTGAGGTGAACCGGTGCTGATGGTCCTGGAATCAGAGACATGTTTTCCCAGCTTCACATGCTGCTTCCTGTCCGTCAGGAAGTCAGTGATCCACCTGCAGGTGGAGTCAGGCATGTTCATCTGAGAGAACTTGTCCTGCAGCAGGGCCAGGATGATGGTGTTGAAAGCAGAGCTGAAATCCACAAACAGGATCCTGGCGTAGGTTCCTGGGGAGTCCAGGTGCTGGAGGATGTAGTGAAGGGCCATGTTTACTGCATCATCTATAGACCTGTTGGCTCTGTACGTCACGGGGGACAGTGTCCGATTGACTCTCTAAGCAGCAGTAGAACTGGTTCAGCTCATTTGCCAGGCGAGAAAAAGGGTTTATAGTTTGTGATCTGTCTGAACCCCCTCCAGACAGAAGTGGTGTCGTTTGCAGAGAACTGGTTCTTTAGTCTCTCTGCGTACAGTTGTTTAGCTTCTCGCACCTCCCTGCTAAACCTGTATTTTAACGCCCTGCACCCTGTCACCACTCCTAAATGCCTCCTCCTTTTCCAACCTCAGCTGTCTGAGTTCAGCTGTGAACCAGGGTTTGTCATTGTTATAACTCACCCTGGTCCGTGTTGGAATGCAGCTGTCCTCACAGAAGCTGATGTAGGACGTCACCGCCTCTGTACACTCATCCAGATTGTTGATAGCATTCTTGAAAACATCCCAGTCAGTGCAGTCCAAACATGCCTGGAGGTCCTCAACAGCTTCACTAGTCCACTTCTTTGATGTCCTCACTATAGATTTACAGAGCTTTAGTTTTTGCCTGTAAGCAGGAATCAAATGGACCATCACGTGATCAGAGTGTCAAGGTGGAGCGCGTGTGACGGCGTGATAGGCACTGCTAACTGTGGTGTAGCAGTGATCCAAAGTGTTCCCCTCTCTGGTTGGACACTTTATAAACTGTCTGAATTTGGGGAGTTCTTGGCTGAGATTTCCCCTGTTAAAGTCACCAAGAACAATAACAAGGGAGTTCAGGTTTGTCTGCTCCACAAACAGTATCTGGTCGGCCAGCATGCGCAGTGCGTCCTGAACGTTGGCGTGCGGCGAGATGTAAACACCGACCAGAGTGAATGAAGCAAACTCAGAGGGGGAGTAAAACGGTTTACAGTTAATGATAAGAAATTCCAGTTTAGGAGAAAATTCTGACCGACATTAAAAGAGTCTGTGGCCTGCTTGACAAACCTTTGAAAAAAACGTCAGAAAACATGATTCTGCTATATGTCCTCTGCTGGGAGAAAAGGCATCGGTAGGTTGATGGATGAGAAACTGGTTCTCCACCACATAAAGAACAATGTTCCAGCCAGTCTGGACCCTCACCAGTTTCCTTTGAGAACCATCAAGCCCACAGAGGATGCAATATCGACTGCCCTCCACTCAACTCTTTACACACCTTGAGAAAAACAACACCTACATAATGCTGTTTGTGTATTTCAGCTCACCATTCAACACAATCTCCCCCATGAAACTGACTGACTTTATACTCTGGGCTTACCACACTGTCAATTAGACTTCCTCACAAACAGACCCCAGATAGTTCAGATTGGCGGAAACACCTCCTCCACTCTAGTGCTCAGCCCCTTCCTGTTCATGCTTTACACCCACGACTGCAACCCCCAACATGGTAAGAACTCTGTTGTGAAGCTTCATCATCGACCGGATTTCAAACGACGATGTGACGTCATAATGGAAGGAAAATTATAATCTTACATAGTGTTGCACAGAGAACAACCTGTTGTTGGGAAGTGCACAACCCCAGACCAGAGGGCTCTGCTCAGAAGGTCATTGGTACCCAACTGCCAAGCATCAGTGATATTGGTGAGGTGATGTGCCTGCTCAGAGCCCAAAGGATACTAAAGCCACATTCATGTCTAAATGATTTGACATCTAAAGCTGATCACATTATGGGAGTGAAAATGTTGCGGTTTCAAATTTTAAGACACTAGAGGGCAGTCAGTGATAAGTTTCTCTCTCCTCTGTCACTATAAAGACAATCTCATATCTGCTGAAAAATATCTGTAGCAAACAGTATTCCACTTTTCCTAAATAAACTTACTTTATGAGTTTTAGGGCATATTTTCAGAGTAAATCAAATCATGGGAGGCTATAAGATTTCTAAATGAACCATCTAGATGGTGAGATCCAAGACCATTTTTGCACCTTCATAAAAAAATGTCTTTAAAGAAATAATGATTTCTTTAGTTTGACTACGCGAGAAAACACACAAACACTTTGAACTGATTTAAATCAAATGTAAAAGATTATTCAACAGTATGCAAATAAAAGTGACTCATAAGGAAGTGAAGTGTGTGTGTGTCAGTGAGAGGACAGAAGAGCTCACATCAGTTCAGCTTCAACATCAACATGTTCTCTGCAGCTCTGATACTGCTGCTGGCAGCTGGATCCTGTGAGGAGCTTTCAGTGGATTCACACTAATAAACACATTAGAAACACTGAATAGTCAGATGAATGATGGAGATAATGTTGATTTCTGTTTCCACAGGTGTGAACAGTATTGATCTCATCCAGCCAGACACGATGGTTGTGCAGCCTGGACAGTCTTTGTCCATCACCTGTCAGGTCTCTGGTTATTCTTTGACTGATAGCAGCTATGCAACAGGTTGGATCAGACAGTGTGAAGGAAAACCAATGGACTGGATTTTTCACATGTGGGGAGGAGGTAGCCTTCGTCAAAATGATGCTCTGAAGAACAAGTTCAGCTACAGCAGAGACACTTCTGCTGGAACAGTGACTATAAAAGGAAGTAATCTGCAGCCTGAAGACACAGCTGTGTATTACTGTGTACGTCGGCCCACAGTGACAAAAACCACCAACAGACCTGCACAAATACTCAACAACCAGCAAGACACAACATCCAACACATGTTAACAAGACATGTACAGTAACTGGAAGTAGTTTACTTTCAAAATATGAAGTCTTAAAATATATTTAACACCATATTTACTTGTTGTGTTCTGAGTTCTTGAATGTTGATGTTTATAGAAGATTAAAAGAGACATTAGTTTGTTGTGTGCAGAATGTTTTATTTTATCCATCATTCAAGAATAGTAATAGAGATTCTTGTAGTTTAGAAATTATACAAGAATTTACATAATGTTTTAATATTGAATTGTTGTCAGTACAATATATTTAGGTATTAACAGTTTCAGTAAAATCAAAGTCAACAGTTCTGTAAATGCAGAGACATTTTCAAAATCTTACAATTGGGTGTGTAGTAACAAGAACCATTCAAATGTACAGCAGAAGTGATTTCCAGGCATGTTTTCACTCTGCAGATATAATAACAGTCAACAGACTCTTCTATTGGCTCCAGTTAGACCAACATTGATGCTTCATGTATTTGATTCTATGCAAACTCAGTGACCTTCCTTGTTACTCAGCTATAAAAACTTCCCATCAGGCTGTCAGTGGAGTTCACAGCACGTCACTTTCAACATAAACCATGTTTTCTGTAGCTCTGCTGCTGCTGTTGGCAGCTGGATGTGAGTCTCTCTGGATTTGTCAAAGTCAGCAGTTCTTCTTTTGCAGTATAACTTGATCATTTGTTACTAAAACATTTTCTTTCTTTAACAGGTATGAAGTGTGAACAGTTGACACAGCCAGCCTCTGTGACTGTGCAGCCAGGTCAACGTCTGACCATCACCTGTCAGGTCTCTTATTCTTTGGGCAGCTACACAGCTTGGATCAGACAGCCTGCAGGGAAAGAACTGGAGTGGATTGGAATGAAATATACTGGAGATTCTTACTACAAAGATTCCCTAAAGAACAAGTTCAGTATCGACTTAGACTTTTCCAGCAAAACAGTGACTCTAAACGGACAGAATGTGCAGCCTGAAGACACTGCTGTGTATTACTGTGCCCGAAGAGACACAATAACACAAACCATCAGTAGACCTGAACAAAAACCCCTCAGTGCCTGAACACTTATAACATGAAGCCACCAGAGGAGGAGCCCTCAGACCACTAATGACTTCAATACCAGTTCACTGACAGAAACCGACTTCCGTTTTTTCATTGTATATGTCAACTAAAACGTTCTGCACATGAAACAACAAAAAAATCCTACTCATCTCCGGGCTGTTTATTACAGTTTTAATATTTACTTTATTACATTGTTTGATCTATATAAATTTTCTTTTATATGTTTTTGTATTTTATACTTCACATATTGCTTTAAATACATTTATTTTTGAATGTTCCTGAGAAACACTTCTAAAAACACAATAAAGATCACTTCTTGATAAAATAGTCAAAGACAGAACAACAGTCTGAAATTGCTGAAATTAAACTATTACAAACACGCAAAGAGTTCTACAAATAAATACACTATTACGTCTGTAAATTGTGTCGAATCAACACATTGTCTCTCTTGCAACTCACATATGGACGCTTGCTCAAGACCCCACAGGGCTCTGAGGTCAATAATAAATATGCCACGTCCAGTTAGACTTTCAAATTAAAAACCATGGTTAATGTTGTGAAATGTTTTTGCAGTTTGGTCAGGTTTAGGAAACAACACTACTTGGTGAGGTTTCGGAAAATGCCATGGTTTGGGATAGTTATTTGAGTTATGTAAGTTGAGTTACTTATATATTTTACAAGTTATAAAGTTGAAGTTATAAATAAAAAAATACAAACAAATAACAATATATTTGCCAAATTTGCCAAAATAACCATCACCAATCAAGATCAGTGAAGATCTTCACCTGCCCAGCAGACAGTTAAAAGCAGCAGTCCTGTCCTGTAGTCCATCATGTTAAACTGTGTGTCCACTGTTCTCTGTCATCCTCTCTGCAGTCAGTTAATAGAAGTGGGAGACAGAGGTGGAAGAGTTTTGCATTGCCTTTTTATGTCTGTAAATGAACACTTGTAACAAGAACACAAGACTGTTGTGCCCACATCGCAGAAGAAGCACTCGGCATGTTCCGAGCTGTGAGCGCAAGACCCCGGCAAGAAGAGAGCAAGAGGACTCTGTGTTTTACATTGATGATGCTTGGTGCACAAACGCAGTCAAGATGGACTGTTTCCCAAATATCAGACAGTTTATTGTGAAGTCATACCCGTTGTATACTCATTATATCACTATTTTGAACCAATCAGATTGCCTGATTTGAGCTACCCGTTTTATAAATATAAATAACTGTATTGTTTAATTTTATTGTATATGTTACCATATTTTAATATAGGCATACACTTAATTATATGTTGTGTGTGTAGCACGAAGGAACTACAAATTTCGTTTCGTTATGCAGCCTTGTGCTGTATAATTACTAATAAAAAAACCTTGTACCTTGACTCCTCCTCACAGGGAGGAGAGGACTCTGGTCGATTTCGCTCTCAGTTAATGTTTGCTGAAACTGTCAATAATTTTAAAAATATGAATCCTACAAGTTAAAGAAAATCTGTTATCATCCAAACCAGACAAACTATTGTATGTGCAGAAAAAACTATTGTAATTTCTAAAGTATACAGATGCATCTCAAATTGTTTGAGTCACACCTGTATACAGAGCATTTTGCTATTTGTTTTTGACTCTATATGTAGTATAAACTTTTATTTTATTTACCTGTTGATTTTCACAAATACACAATGACTTATAAGAAAGCTTGAAATGTTAATCTTGTTTCGGTCTGACAACTAACAACATACTGAAATTCATCAAAGCAGTTGTTTTACTTCCTCTAAGCAGCAGCAGGGAGTGATAATATGCTACCATCAATTATTTTATATCCCTCCTGTAGCGCTCCTACCCTCTAGTAAGTATGTATGGGCAGGGCCCTGAGTTATTTTAGATTATTGTTTCTTAATATCAACACTGAACCCAGTGTCAACTACCTTAGCTTCCCTTGTAATCAACATGTGAAACTCAAATATGATAACTGGCTTTCAAATAAAATACTCGAACACCACTCTGGTATATGATTAAAGAAGGTCTCTTATTATTTAGAAAAATATTAAATAAAATAAATGCAAAATAAACAATTGGTGCAATATACAATAAATCAAATATCCCTCCTTTCACACAAGATCTGCAGTGATTCAGTAGTTCTGTTGCAAGATAATACCACAGTTCACCACAAATGCACTTTAACTGCAACAAATATCAGTGGGCCCACATTATAACACTCACACATACAGCCTGCAAAACCACTTCAAACAACGGTTGCAGGCCTGATGCGTGGCTCGTGTACGTTGAGACCCAAAACCAAATGGTCGTTTCACTCAGTTTATGAGCAGAAAAATAAAAGGAAAGAGTACCTGGTAACTGGTGCACTTCTGTGAGTTTGTTGTGAATGGGTCTACCGTCAGTCACTGTCTACCGGAGCGAAGTGTCGATGCCCATGAGCGGGGACAGACTCCTCAGGAGCAAAAGAGATGAGTCTTCGGCGTCCTTTTCCCACGTGGCCAGAGGAACTCTGAGCAGCCTGGTAGCTCGGAGCGCTATCTGGTTTTCTTCAGCGTTTCCTCGTTGAAAACGTTGTATAAGTCCACTTGATTAGCTTTGCTAGCTAACTGAAGATATACTGTCCGTTCACTTTTCCAATGAATGTACTATGTAGCTTACTGTGCTACTTTATTTAGCTAGCATTACATACCCCGTGAAACAGTCAATCAAGACTCCTCGGTGGATTCTTCGACTTCCCACGAACTAGCAGACATAATCCCAGCACAGAATGTCGAGTAGACAATCCCGAAATTAGACCACAGCTAGTTAGTTAAGACTTCTCACTTTACTTCGTCTGCAAAGCTAACACAGTTTTCCGAACTCTTTTTCCCTCGTCTCTGTCCATCACTCCGCTCACACACTCAACCCCGCCCCTCCCGCACCTGCTCATGCACTCACCTCATGCCCACTCGAATCACCCAATCAAAACCGACTCTTAGACTCCAGCACAATTACCACAGATAGACAAGTTGCATATACAACCCATTAACTCGTCATAACATGTTTTTTTAACTAAACATTATCTTTTAGTTATTTATCAAATAACATGTGCAACATACAACAGTTTTAACAAAAATACATCACAATATTTTTACCATCAATATTCCATGACTTTTAATATCAAATTTACTTATAATAAACTCTTTTAACCCAGTATACTATTTATTCTGGGTTACACATAGAAATACATACGTACAATTTTGTAATTTACTTACATTCCGCCCCTGGTCTGTCTGTTTGGCTCATAATATTGTGTGCATATTTGATTTGATAAGCAGTGCTTTCACCTGTAAGCTCTATCATGGGATCATTTAGATCCCCAAAACCTCCAAAAATTACCTGCAACTCCTTTCAGCATAAGGTAGTAACAACGGGCCCCAGGGCAGGCTGTTATGATGGGCCCTTAGGCTACACCATTAAAAAGGACACCCTGTGTTTGTGTCTAGAGGAAAACCCTATATTGGCAAATTTATGTGCCTTATTTCCTTGTTTTGCCACAGTTTAACAACAGATAAATAGATGCAGTAAATAATTTAAAGCTCCTTAAATTGATTTCTTTCTATATTAGCACATTAAATTCAACAGTTGTCTTTGTGTGCTGCAGCAGCTGTGTTGCCTGCGCCTGGACGCAGCAGTCTGAAGTAAAGTACCATCATGTGATGGATTTTAGAGTCGGACTGTGTCACTAGACTTTTGTATTTGCAAAGTAAAGAAGACAAAGAGAAAGTGCTGTTATTGTCAAAATCCTGAAACGTCACTACAAACAGCTGAGTGCAGCAGGTGTCCACAGTGCTGAAAAGACGCAGACTTTCACCCTTGGCAAAGTAGTGTAAGGTGATACGGTTACTTACTATTCATGATGGGTTTATGATGCATTTTACCATGTCACTAATAAAGACCAGCTCGTAGCACGGCGGGGGCCGCTCCCATCAAGGGCCCCCAATACAGGCTGCGCCCCAGTGCGGCTGCACTGTCTGTACCTACACCCCTGCTCAGAGGGTTGGAATTGTTGGTATATATTGTAAGTGCTGTTATTCTGTTGGGCACCACAGGCATTGCTATGAGCTGAGTGATGACAAAAGACATTTCAGCTGTGTCCATAGTGTACTGTACTCAAGTGCTGATGAACATGTGAGATATGTCTGAAGCATCACCCAGATGAAAGCAATTTTGGAATGTAAATATAATCTATTAGAGAGCAGTTGCGTGACCTGTTTATCTTTTTGATTTTGATGTCTGTTTAGCGTATTACAGTTGGATAAAATAAAGATATACTGCCAGATGAAGAGTTCTGAGCCAATCTATGCTGGCATTGTGTGTTTAATAAGGAGTCTGCAGACTTCTTCTTGGTTCCTAATGATGGTCTGTATACATCTCAACAGTTCTGTCAAACATATGAGCTAATTTGACTCCTCCAGTAGTAGTAGTAGTAGTAGTAATAGTGTGTAACAGAACAGAAATCCAACACATGGATAAAAGCAGAGTTTGATACATACTTTTTAAAGCATGCAGGTGTAAGGCAGAGCAGATGGTGATATAAGGGTAAACTTTGGAGTCAGCTTAAGTGCATGACAACAATTAAATTAACAAATTAAAGTCAGGTTGTTCCCTAAAGCCTATGTTTCAGGTACTGGTACAACTTTAGTATAATACTAAGAGAAGTAAACAAAAAAGTTGAGAATCCAGAGGAAAATGGCCTATTGACACATGTCAGCTGTTTAAGGAGTAAATCAGTTTTAAAGAACATTTAAATACAGCGATTTACTATGAAACGACCGGCACACAATACTGTAGTGACAGAATCAAATGAAATTAAGTTATTGAATACTTCCATTTAAATTACATTTAAGATGCAAACAGAATGATCGAGCTTGTAAAACAAAACATTAACATAAATTTGGGAGAGATTAGTTTGATTTAGTTCTTATTAACACTTGGCTTGAATGAAGCCAGGACAGAGAGAAATCTAATAAAGTGCACACATTACAAAACAAAGACAAACCCCCTGCTGACACCGAGGGCAAGCATGCAGGCAGGAATAAATCAGATCTCCAGCCAGGCAGATGAAGTGTATTTCACACTCAAGGAGTGGCCTACTCTGCACAGCACCAGGGATCATTAATCTCTAGGAGACAAGCTCTCTGGCCTGAAGCTGGCACAGGTAGACCTGAGCCGGCTGGGACCAGGCTACGAGCCTACAGCACTAATGGGCTCGTTGTGTTATCAGTTGTCAGATAGTACAGAGCTGATGGTGTTGACCTAAATGGAAGCGTACCCCTGCCAAGAGCCACAGGGCCCCCGTGCAGCAACTTCAGCTTTGTTTGAGCTGGATCTGGAGCTACACTGCCACTGGTTGGATCTGGACACCGAGATAAGACTGCTAGGGTGAAAGTTTGGGCTGTAGCATGGTACAACTGCTACTAGAGGGAGCACTGTTGGGCTCATTATTCAAAAGTAATCTATTATTTATTAGTCATTACTCATTCAAAAAGTAATAACTGGATTTCACTCACTATTCCACAGGAGCAGTAACTGTTCTGATTCCTCTCCAAAGCTGCCAACTTCATTCTCTCCTCTCTTCAACATAACCCTTACACCTGTGTGCTCTATCTAATGATCAATAGAGACCAATAACATTGATTTGTAATACTCTGGATCAGTAAAATCTACTTAATGGAAATACTTCCACCCACAGAGATTAAACTTGACTGTCTTTTATATCTCTAATAGCAGCCGTTTGTCCAATGAAAGCTAATTATGATGAAACTGAATTAAACATGCACACTAAATGCAAAGCTTTAGCTAAATTACATGCTTTTGTAACATACCAGCAAGAAGAACAAGGAAAGTAAGGCTTTGAAAGCCAGAATTCCTTAAGTCTAAACAGTTTTAATCAGTCTAAACTTGAACCTGAACCAGCAATGCCTGAAGTTAAAAGCAGTTTAAAATCAAATGCAATCACATGTTCACACTTTACTAATCCTACTGAAGGTTAGATCTATCAGATGTTTGTGCCGCAGTGTAGTCAGCCCTAACTTTTCAGTGAGATCCTCTACTACAGTTGAGTTAGAGACACTTATGTTGAGGAACCAGTGTTAGCAAGGGTATGGCATGTAGTATTGGTATGATAACGCCGGAGTCAAATCTGTTCATTCCGTAGTGTTTGTATTGACCATGTATTGCAAATGGTTATACAGTTAAAGGTTTGATGATGAAGGCTCGATTTTGAAATAATTCTGGGATCTATAGGGGAACTAATCCTCCCTCACACAAAAATATGCTGAATCGGAGGTGAACATATACATGACCACTGGATTTCAGCAAGCCACCAATACCAAAGCATCAGTTACAGAAAGAGGAGTACAAGGAGGTCGGAGGAAGTTACAGAAGCAAACACTGTTGGGATGAGGGAATCAGGAGTGTAATAGTGATAACTGACAATTTATCACTGACCCCTAATACACCAATATGAAGGATGTTGGATGATGAATGTTGCCAAACCTCGATGAGCAAATGGAGTGTAAATATAAATGTGCGAGTTCTGTACTTGATTTGATTGACAGATGAAGGACAGATATAGATTGCCATCTGCATCAGCAGACTTTCAGCAGCACAATGCCTGTGCTAAACTGACTCATTTGTTTTACTATATTTGTGTTTTGCGTGAAATGGAAGGGGCAAGGCAAATTATGATGGCAGGTTAAAACCAGCAATTTACTATAAACAAAATCACATTAGCTTGTTTTCAGATGCTATTGAATTCAGCACTGCAGCCAAATACTTATACTCACTCAGCTCCAGGTGTGTTTGTTCAGGGGTGTCTACGCCAGAGGAGCTCACCAGTCACAGCTGGAGCAGACATGACTCAAGAGTTCCTCAAAGTGAAAATTGAAAGTGAAAACAATTGAAGTGAAAATTGCTACTCTATTCCTGATTACTTCCTCGATCTGGAGGATCTTAGCCTAGCTTAGCATAAAGACTAGAAATGGGAAAAACAGCTAACTTTTTAAGGTAAAAAAAATATGCAGTTCACACTTCCAATGGTTACTGATTAAAATATATGTGTGTGTGTGTATATATACATATATATATATATATATATATATATATATAGTCTGACCAAAATTATAAACACAACACTTTAGTTTTTACCAAAAAAGGCACATTTCTCTCAAATATT
>NC_060151.1:13776078-13785345 GCF_021292245.1 Micropterus dolomieu
GAGTTTATTATTTGTAGTTACTATTCATGGTGAGAAATCATTTCTGCTTTACTTCTTTTGTAAATGTCCAACCTGTGATTTACAAGTTTGTTGGATAAAGATCAACAGAAATCTTTGCTTACAGGAGTTTGGAGTGAGATCAAACTGGACCAGTCTCCCTCTGAGGTGAAAAGACCTGGAGAGACAGTGAAGATGTCATGTGTCATATCTGGGTTTGACATGACAAGCTACTATATTCACTGGGTACGACAGAGGTCAGGGAAAGCTCTGGAGTGGATTGGGAGGATGGATGCAGGTTCAAACTCTGCTAGCTATGCCAGCTCCTTTCAAAGCCGGTTCATCATGACTGAAAATGTGCCCAGCAGCACTCAGTACCTCGAGGTCAAGAGCCTGACAGCGGAAGATTCTGCTGTTTACTTCTGTGCTCGATAAAGCACAGTGACTGAAGACAGTGGAGCAGCTGCACAAAAACCTCCACAGTCAACAAACAGCAACGTGATCTTAATGACATCTATGCTTTCTCATCATAATTTTATTTACATAAAAATTCAGTAACATAAATTATTTATTTATATAACTGTTTTTAAAAAATGAGCCAACGATCAGCCCATAAAGCATGTACAGCGGCCCATTGGGTAATTTTCTATACTGACATTGACCTGGTCCAATCACCTCTCTTACTAGGCCCCACCACCTCTGCCCTCTGTTTCTTGCGTTATGGGCCACAAAAAAAAAAACCACATTCTTCAGACAACCTATATTTTTCCGCTAAGTTTGCTAAACTCAGCTGCAGTACCCTGCATAGTAAAAGAGCTGTGGTGGCCGCTGCCAGGCAGAAGAGGAGGCGTGTGATAGCGAAACAGAGTGACAAAGTGACCATGATGGGCCGAGTGAGAAAAAGAGCTGGGGGAGAGTGGAGGTGAAGCGATAAGCATGGAGTAGCTCAGTCTGTAGGGAGGGGGCAGGGAGGGAGGATCATTTACACTAGGGATGCTGGGGGTATGTAGCCACCACTTTTTGAAAGCATTTGTTAAGCAAAAAAGAATAAGCTACTGATTACTGCATTATATTTTTACATTGTGAATTGTCACCTGCCAGGAAATTAAGTGTTTAATGCTCAAAATCTTCTGGGGGAGGACCCCTTGACCTCCCTATTCAAGATTTCAGTTATAAATATTTTTTTAAATAGTAGGTCTATTAAAATATAATTATGTCTTGTAGTCATGGACACCAATCTTGTGCAATGTCTCGTCTCAGTTTCATCACACCCCTAATCTGACCCCCTGAATGGAACGATGAGAGTTGTCCGACCAGTTTTGGTGGGCCGCCTCGGCCAAAAATGCCAGGGCCGATTTTTTGTCCCAGTCCAGCCCTGGTAGACTCAATAGTTAATTTGTCGTCTCAGTCTATTGACCAACTGGCTACAGAGTGGTGATATCCTACGGACAGAGAGGCGGCTACATCAGAGCCACAGTATCACATTTTAAAATGAATTTAACTCAAAAGTGAAGTAGTACTGATCACTCAATGTGGGGTATAAATTTTTTCCACGAAAAAATAATTTCAGCAGAGGCAGGGATATATAAACCTGAAAGGGGGAAATCCCCACCACATTTGAAATGGCTGATTTTGTCCCCATCACTTTTTGAAAGCAATTGTTAAAAATGTATTGATAAATAGCTTGCACCAATATGTCAACTAATAAATGAAAATTATTTGAGAAAGGTTTATTTGCACAATAAGAAAACATGCAAAGCAATTATAGAAGAAACAAATAACAAGCTGCTACTTACTACAATATATCCTGTCATATTTTTCTATTATTGACTTGTCCCCTGCCAGCTGAATTTTCTGTTTCTCTTTTTATGAATGAAGACATTTCCAAACTAAATTGGAGCAGAAAATGTCTCCAGAATGCAGGGAATTAAGTGTTTAAAGCTCAAAATCTTCTGGGGTAGGACCCCGAGACCCCCACTCATATATTTCAGCATTTCATATTTCTTGAAAATGTTAAAAATTTTCTTATCTTGTGTTTGAGCACTGTCAGGTCTCGTGACACTAGTGTATCATCGTGCCCCTAATCTGAGACCTTATGTCCCCACCACTTTTCATCACAAAGTGACGCCCTTGGTTTGAATGAGTTAAACACAGCATGAGTAGGGAATATACTTGATAAGCATTTTTATTATATTTGTTGACCTTCTCTTTAAATCAAATCCCTTGACACAAAAATGATAAACAAAATCTGTATCTGTGGCTGTTGCAGGACTGTAATGAACCATTCAGTTCTGATTCGGTATGAATGAGATGACTGGCTGATAAACCTGCCTGTGTCTGCCTACCTGCACCTACTCTGACTGTGCACTCATTGCACAAAAATGTATCTTTGGAGGAAGGCCTGAAGGGTGTTGGTGGGATCATTTTGTTAGGATACTTTCAAAATCTAGCTGTCTGTTGCTGGTTTCTCCAATGTTGCCTTTCCCCAGCTTTAACAAAACCATAACTGAGAATCAAGTCAAATCCAGTTCCTCCCTGTGAGGAGGAGTCAATGCAAAACTCAGATGTCTTCCACCTCTACTTATCTGACTGCAGAGAGGATGACAGAGAACAGTGGACACACAGTTTAACATGATGGACTACAGGACAGGACTTCTGCTTTTAACTGTCTGCTGGGCAGGTGAAGATTTTCACTGATTTTTATTTAATGTTTTCTTTTAATGTGTCAGTTTGTTGCATGTGATGGTTTTCTTTGCTGTCACTGATCTTGATCTAGTTTTATTTGTGTCAGCAGCTTATTTCACTTGATGTGTTTATATCCTCTTGACAGGTGTTGATGGTCAGACTCTGACAGAATCTGAACCAGCAGTTAAAAGGGCTGGAGAATCCCACAGATTGACCTGTACAGCCTCTGGATTCACATTCAGCAGCTATGCTATGAACTGGGTCAGACAGCCTCCTGGAAAAGGACTGGAGTGGATCACTTATATAGGCACATCTAGTTCTCCTATCTCTTACTCCCAGTCAGTCCAGGGTAGATTCACCATCTCCAGAAATGACTACAGCAGTAAAATCTATCTACAGATGAACAGTCTGAAGACCGAGGACACAGCAGTGTATTACTGTGCCCGAAGAAACACAGTGAGAGACAATAACAGGAGACTCATACAAAAACTAGGTCCTCTATTTACCAGCACCACTGGGAACATTCCACTACCACTGTGTTTGAAAGTAAAGTTAAAGGTTCACAGTGCTGGAAAGAGTCAACACTTTCTTCATACATATCTTCATTTTTTCACTTTCAAATAAAGTTCCTAAATAAAATTTAAAAAATCTGGTGCATAGCAACTCAAGATATAAGATAAAATATTTAAAACTGGAGAATAAGGAGAATTTTAAGTAATTTCTTGAACATACAAGACTTGATCAGCTTGGTTCATGAGCAGAGATAGCGTAGTTGTCTTTGTCTTTCAAACAAATTGCAAACTGATTAGCACATACAAAACTCCCTTCCCTCTCATGCATCATGGGAATTCTGAGGGATGGATGTAGGCCTTCCCAAGGGTTTATTTACAGCGTCAAAGTCCACTGGAAGCCTCTCAGAAGTGTTTCAGCAGCGGAGCGTGTAGCCTGCCCCTACTTTAACAACTTGTGTGTCCTTTTTGTGCTTCTACTACATTCTTCAAAGCTCTTTGTGGCCTGCTTCCACTCATCATCTTGATGGGTGCATCAAGCAATTAACACAGGGAGTATTTCAGAATAAGTGTTTTTTGCCTGCCGGATTTTGCCGACAAGTTTAGATTTTGTTCATTTGGTGATTAGTGCTTGCTTTTGTGCTACTAGTATGATTAAGTAGGCTATGTACTTAAATTTTTTCTTTTTTGTCGGATTTAACTGTGTTTATTGTTGATAAATGATCAAAAGTCTGTACCGGGTATTTTATTTTGAAAACTGAACAGATTCTGTGCTGTTTCCGTGTCTGACTTCCCGGCCAGTTCATCTGCTCTGTGCTGTTTGATGCTGGGACACTTTTGGGACGAACTGCAGCACTTCTGGTGTGAGCACTGTGGTGTATAACATATGTGCATTTAACGCATAACAGTTTAACATAACACTGTAGCAGCTGGATAGAGGATTAGTGACCTTTTAAGGGGAGAGCAGAGGTTAGTGGTTATGTGGAGACTCAGACCCTTATATGGTGTCTAACAGATGCCTGCACATATCCTATAGAACTGTGCCCTTATATGGATTGGTGCCTTAGTTTGCAGACTCAAACCCTTCTATGGTATCTAACAGATACCTAAACATGTCCTATATAAGCTGTGTTTGATATACAGAGAGACAGAGTGGTCATCGGGCTGGGTCACTCTCCAAGCTGCTGCAGAACTTGTAATTGATGCTGGACTCCTTGATATAATAAACTTTTATGATCAAGAACAGTGTCAAGCGGATTTCTTCTCAACACATCATCGCAGCATTATTGTTCGGACACCACAGCACAAACATTTAGTAGAAAGGCTGTGATCAGCTCTGGCAGCAGAGAAGCAGACGGACTCAGTGGACTTTTGAAGCGAGTCCGGGGTCATGTAAACTTGGTTTAAATGACTTTGTAGCAGGTAGGCCCCGTGACGAAGCTCTGGCCCCACTGTGCTGAGAGTCTAGCTCCGCCCCCGGTTCAGATGATGGGGACAGGTGGTTGGTAGGAGCGGTGATAAGAGTGTGGAAGTGGAGGCGGTTAATGATATAAGAGGGAAGCGGATCATGGAGGGGTTTCTGAGTGAATCAAAGGAATTTGATTTGTATGTTGGAAAAACGTGACATGGTCCCAGGAGCAGGAGTGAAAGCAAGTGAGCAGCCGGGTCCTGGATGGATCTCATTTCCTGTGTTGTGAAGTTGGTCTTCCGACTTCAGTGTCTGTTCATTTGCTCTTAAGTCGGGCACTACTACAAAGATGTGTTGGATTAGCATTATCAGAGTGTATAAACAACACACAGACATCTAGTTCACTCTACATTCACAGCAAACTAACAATTTTGCAAAATATGTATATGCAATACGGAATTTTGCATGAGTCAAAGTAAACTCCATGACGTCCGATGTACACTCTCTTTTTGCAATAAAGATTTAAGGAGAAAAAAGTTTCCGATTATTCCAACACCACATGAATGCACCATTAGTCACCGCTCACCTCTCCCTTTCCAAGCATGCAGGAGAAGCTATGGTGGCCGACAGGCTCTGTCGGCTCTTGTGCTAAATAATACGTGTGGGCCTCCATTTGTCCAAATATCTCCTCTTTTCTTACTTCTAATAAACCAGCCGACGACTATTACTACATCTTCTTCAAATTCAACATAGTGATGAAACACATTGTAGTTTGTCCAACCTGCTTATTACTGACGGTTGCGGGAACAGGTGACACTGGGCCAGAAGGACATGAACAACCGTGACAAGTCACCAGTTAGTTACAGGGTTCATTCATGTTCCATTTTCACCAAACAAAAACTGATCGCCTAATCCAGCTCTCTCCTCCCTGTGAGGAGGAGTCAATGCAAAACTAAGATGTCTTCCACCTCTACTTATCTGACTGCAGAGAGGATGACAGAGAACAGTGGACACACAGTTTAACATGATGGACTATAGGACAGGACTGCTGCTTTTAACTATCTGCTGGGCAGGTGAAGATTTTCTCTGATCTTGAGTTAAATCTGCCTTCTTAAATCTGTTATCTTACAGCAAGTGATTATTTTCTTGTTTGTCTTGACAGGTGTTGATGGTCAGACTCTGACAGAATCTGAACCAGTGGTTAAAAGGCCTGGAGAATCCCACAGATTGACCTGTACAGCCTCTGGATTCACATTCAGCAGCTACAACATGGGCTGGGTCAGGCAGGCTCCTGGAAAAGGACTGGAGTGGATTGCCTGGATATATCATGATGGTAGTAGCTACATCCACTACTCCCAGTCAGTTCAAGGCCGGTTTACCATCTCCAGAGACAACAGCAGACAGCAGCTGTATCTGCAGATGAACAGCCTGAAGACTGAAGATTCTGCTGTTTATTATTGTGCTCGAGACTCACAGTGACTGGAGTTGGATGAGCAGCTGTACAAAAACCTACAGTACTCATCTTTACTGTGCTGATAAATACTTCTGTTTTAGTTTTAACCTTTGTTGTTGTTGTGTTTAATAAAAAAAAAAGAGAAAGATCATCATTAACCGACACCAAGTTGGTTTTACAGTTCTTGATTATATTACAGTGAATTTATTCTCTAACTAATGTTATAAGAAGATGGTTGAATACCGGGAAAATAAACAATTGCTGAACAATGAGAAATGGAGGTTCGATTGTGGGAAGCATTTGGATGTTTGCTGGCTACCCGTCAACTAAACTCTGTGTCTCTTTCAGCTGCTCAGGGCCAGTCCCTCACCTCCTCAGAGCCAGTGGTCAGCAGAGCTGGAGAACCAGTCACTCTGTCCTGTAAAGTGCAAGGTCTTTCTCTGGCTTGGCTGCACTGGATTCGTCAGAAACCAGGGAAAGGACTGGAATGGATCGGACGCATTAATGACGGAACTGGCACAATATTTGCCCAAAGTCTCCAAGGGCAGTTTTCCATCACCAAAGACACGTCCAAAAACCTTGTGTACTTAGAGGTGAAGAGTCTGAAACAAGAAGACTCTGCTGTTTATTATTGTGCACGAGAGCCACAGTGACACACCAGACTACAAAAAACACTACTCTACAACAAAACTCTACAAAAACTGAACAACACTCATCTCCGTATGACAAGCACTGAAGCATGTCAGAGCTTTGAAAACACATATCCTTTTGAATGATGGCCAAATAGCCATGACACACACTTCATTAATACAAATGTATTTGTCAGTTTTGTGGGACAGTTTTTAATGACTCACAGCAACACCTGCATTCAAAAGAAGACAACCTTACTGTAATTACAACATAATTCACATAGAGTGAAAAGATCTGTATCATACAATATTCAGTTTTTCTACATTAACCTACACTAACATACTAACTAACACATGACATAATTTTTTACAATAATTCAAATCCGTGAAGCGCCATTTGCTAAATTATCTAGATGATAACATTTAAATATTTAAATCCATATGAACTCAAAAAATATGTTCTTTAAATAAAAAACTATTTCTCAAACTAGTTTTCCCAATCGAGAATACACACTATTTACACATTTAGCTGATTTCAATAAATTGTAAAAGATTATTCAACAGTATGCAAATAAGTTACTCATTAGGAAGTGAAGTGTGTGTGTGTGTGTGTGTGTGTGTGTGTGTGTGTGTGTGTCAGTGAGAGGACAGAAGAGCTCACATCAGTTCAGCTTCAACATCAACATGTTCTCTGCAGCTCTGATACTGCTGCTGGCAGCTGGATCCTGTGAGGAGCTTTCAGTGGATTCACACTAATAAACACATTAGAAACACTGAATAGTCAGATGAATGATGGAGATAATGTTGATTTCTGTTTCCACAGGTGTGAACAGTATTGATCTCATCCAGCCAGACACGATGGTTGTGCAGCCTGGACAGTCTTTGACCATCTCCTGTCAGGTCTCTGGTTATTCTTTGACTGATAGCAACTATGCAACAGGTTGGATCAGACAGTGTGAAGGAAAACCAATGGACTGGATTTTTCATCAGTGGGGAGGAGGCACCTTTTACCAAAATAATGCTCTGAAGAACAAGTTCAGCTACAGCAGAGACACTTCTGCTGGAACAGTATCTATAAAAGGAAGTAATCTGCAGCCTGAAGACACAGCTGTGTATTACTGTGTACGCCTACCCATAATGACAAAAAACACCAACAGACCTGCACAAATACTCAGCAACCTACAAGATACGACGTCCTACACATATCAACAAGACATGGGCAGTTACTTCTATCTACTTACTTCTATCTACTATGAAGTGAAAATATGTTTAAGACTATTTTTGTCACGATCCTGCCCTGAGCTTGTCTGGGTTAGATTACTTTGGCCATGCCTTCTCTGTGTTTTGATTTTGGTTTCTCTGTGTCTGGGTTTCAGTCCTGTCTGTCTGTGGTCTTGAATCCAGCCTTCTACTTGTTCTGTGTGGTGGTTCTGATCTGTCCTGTTATCTCGGTGTCTACCTTAGTACTTGTTTAGTCCTGTTCCTGTCCCTCATGTGTTAGGTCTCTACCATCATGCTTGGGTTCTGTCTGTTTGTTAGATGTCAATTTATCTTCTCCGCCAGTTTCGTTATTAATCCGATTTTGATCATTTTGCTTTAGTCTCCGTGTAGCCTTCATTATTTCATTCATCCGCATCTCTAAGTTACTTCTTTTATGCTGGTGCTTAGAGAAGATGAAAAAAGACATTTGTTTTTTTGTGCAAAAGGAATATGTTTTACTTTATCCATGATCTATTTTAATTCTTACATTAAGAATAGTAATAGTCATTGTTGAAATTATACAAGAATTAACATAATGTTTTAATATTGAATTGTTGTCAGTACATTTGTGCATTAATAGTTTACAGTAAAAGCAAAGTTAACAGTTCTTTCATTTCTGAAAATGCAGAGACCTTTTCAAAATGTTGCAAATGAGTGTGTAATGATGATTAAAACATCACATGTAAAGCAGAGGTGATTTCCAGATATGTTTTCACTCTGCAGATATACAGGTGCTGGTCATAATTTATATCATCAAAAAGTTGATTTCAGTAATTCCATTCAAAAAGTTGTAGTAGACCTAAATTTACTAGTTATGCATTTTAATAAATTTATGAGAATTGATACCCAATTATGAATTAAAATTCATAATATCAGAATTTCCTCGTAAAGGGCACCACCGGAGTTGTTATAATCCTAGAGTCTCCGGACCTCTAGGTAGTTTTGAGTAATTATACAATTATTACTAGTGATCAGTTAGTTAATAATCGCTCAATTATCTTAAATCAGTCAGTCAGTCTCATATCTAAAGGGTCAATTCTCTTGGCAGGAACTATAAATAGGCAACACACACAGCTCTTGATTATATGACAGTGAATTTATTCTCTAACTAAGGTGATAAAAAGGTGGTTGGATACAGGGAACATAAACATTTGTTGAACAATGAGCCTGGAGGTTCGATTGTGGGAAGCATTTGACTCATACGGCATAGAAGAGCTACTGAAAGTAAACTAATGCTATGATTTTAGGAGTTAAAATGGACATCTGATCACAGAACGTGTGTTAAGTCTTACTGCTTGTCGACAGCCTGCTTTTGGCCTGTTGCAC
>NC_060151.1:13785445-13787466 GCF_021292245.1 Micropterus dolomieu
TCCTCCGTCTGGCAATTCGGCTGTTTTCAGGTTTCCTTCGTTGTAGCTGGCGAGACCACGTGGCTTGGTCTGACCTCGGTGAAGTTGGCTCGATGAAAAAGGCTTAAAATGGAACTTGGTCGTTCCTGAATTAGTCCAGTGTAACTTAACGGACTCATAACTTTAACAAACCAAAGAAATAAAGAAAATAAAACAAACTGAAGGCAGATCGATGTCGCGGCACATCAGGTGTGTAGCTTCAGGCGAACAAAGGGCCTGTTTGTTTCGCTGGCCGAGTCTGGGCGTTGCCTGGCGCGGCATGCTGCTCGTGCCGAAACGTCCAGAGGGCCGAGCAGGGTGGAAGAGCCAACAGCGAAAAGAAGAGAGAGCGAGCGAGGTCGCGTGTCGCTCTTTTGTTGCCTGGGGCGTGGTTCCCCAGGGGGCGTCTCAGGTTTCCCAAGGGACTGCCTTTCTAAACTTAATGTCTAAAGAAAAGAAATCTATTTGCACGTATTATAATCAAACATTTTCCACAATCGAACCTCAATGGTTGAACGGTTGTACTGTTCTAAGCATTTGGTAACAGGAAACAATTGTCACATTATTGGTCAGGATATTTTTACATTTAACGGCATTTCCGACGAGGGCATGTAATACTTATTTCGCCCACTTGGGGGAGCTCAGGTTACATGAGGAAAGCTTGGATTACATTAGATGAAGGAGTGTCTTGCTGAAAATAAAAACACTGCACAAGTAACTTCTTTTCAGCACTAATATCAACAACAGATAGCAACAACAGTTAACATAACTACTCAAATAGAGGCAAACGTAATCAGGTAACTAAAGATTTAATTAACTTAATTAAATGCTTTGAGTATTTGGAGACTGCAGTCCTCTGTCATTGAAAGTTCAGTGTCCTGGACAATGTCACACTTAGGTGAGACAGGAGTATCCCTTTGATGTGGTAATAAAACAAAGAATAAGGTCAGTTTCCACAGAAACATGTGTGGGGGCCAGTTTTGATAGGCTGTTCAGGGAGATGCCAATGGCTGGCTCGTGTCCCTTTGTCAGTTTAACAGTCAGGCCCCGCGTTATCAGCTTCGGAATCAAAAAGGTGCCAGTTTTATGGTCGGGATAGCACTTAGAGAAAGCAACTTTGACCCCTCCCCATCTTCTCTGGGGAGGAGAAAGGAATTTAGGGTAGCTCCAAATTTATTCAATGTAAAATGCACAAATCCACACCGTTGTTTACTACAAAGTGAAACTTGGATATTATATTCAGTCATTACACACAGACTGATATTTCAAATTGTGATGATTAAAACTGACAACTAATGAAAATCCCAAATTCAGTATCTCCAAAAATTAGAATATTACTTAAGACCAATACAAAAAAAGGATTTTTAGAAATGTTGGCCAACTGAAAAAGTATGAACATGAAAAGTATGAGCATGTACAGCCCTCAATACTTAGTTGGGGCTCCTTTTGAATTACTGCAGCAATGTGGCATGGCATGGAGTCGATCAGTCTGTAGCACTGCTCAGGTGTTATGAGAGCCCAGGTTGCTCTGATAGTGGCCTTCAGCTCTTCTGCATTGTTGGGTCTGGCGTATCGCATCTTCCTCTTCACAATACCCCATAGATTTTCTATAGGGTTAAGGTCAGGCGAGTTTGCTAGCCAATTAAGAACAGGGATACCATGGTCCTTAGACCAGGTGCCAAGTCCTGTTGGAAAATGAAATCTGCATCTCCATAAAGTTGGTCAGCAGCAGGAAGCATGAAGTGCTCTAAAACTTCCTGGTAGACAGCTGCGTTGACCTTGGACCTCAGAAAACACTGTGGACCAACACCAGCAGATGACATGGCACCCCAAACCATCACTGACTGTGGAAACTTTACACTGGACTTCAAGCAACGTGGATTCTGTGCCTCTCCTCTCTTCCTCCAGACTCTGGGACCTTGATTTCCAAAGGAAATGCAAAATTTACTTTCATCAGAGAACATAACTTTGGACCACTCAGCAGCAGTCCAGTCCTTTTTGTC
>NC_060151.1:13787566-13793067 GCF_021292245.1 Micropterus dolomieu
GTTTCACAATCCTCTCCAGGGTGCGGTTATCTCTATTGCTTGTCCACTTTTTTCTACCACATCTTTTCCTTCCCTTCGCCTCTCTATTAATGTGCTTGGACACAGAGCTCTCTGAACAGCCAGCCTCTTTAGCAATGACCTTTTGTGTCTTGTCCTCCTTGTGCAAGGTGTCAGTGGTCGTCTTTTGGACAGCTGTCAAGTCAGCAGTCTTCCCCATGATTGTGTAGCCTACAGAACTAGACTGAGAGACCATTTAAAGGCCTTTGCAGGTGTTTTGAGTTAATTAGCTGATTAGAGTTTGGCACCAGGTGTCTTCAATATTGAACCTTTTCCCAAAATTAAAAGGAATAAACACTTGAAATATATCAGTCTGTGTGGAATGAATGTATACATTATAAAAGTTTCAATTTTTGAATGGCATTACTGAAATAAATCAACTTTTTGATGATATTCTAATTGTATGACCAGCACCTGTATATTATTGAAACTAGTGAGAACTGAAGAACCAAGAATGACTGATCATCTCAGCTGCACTTCATTCATTTCATATCAAAGTTTTCTTTGAGATAATCAACTTTTTAAATTTAAACTCTTGTTTAGGTTGGACTGAAGTTTGACAACTAGCTGACTGGAATCTGCTGTTTTGCTCCAGTGTTAAATGCTGCTTAAGGGTTGTGTTTGTGTTTTTAATACAACATTGTCACAAAAAACAATCAAAAACATGTAAATATTGATCATGTATTTGAGTGACTGGACATTGGACAATGACATATTGGTCATCAGGACTGGGACAAAATATCGGCCCTGACATTTTTGGCCCAGGCAGCACCGCACAGTGTACAATGTAATTCCCCCAAACCACTTTAAAGCTCAGTAGTATGTGCCGTGGAAAAGTGTATCAGTACAAGTGGATCAGTTTACTCATTAGCACTCATTTCTTGACTCTCTGGTGATCAGAGGTGGCCATGGAGTACACAACTCACTCTCAAGTACAAGTTCAAGTAATTGTCAAAGAAACAGAAAACTCTGCTAGAAGTCACAGCATCATTTCAAATTATTGTTAAGTCCAGAATTGTTGGAATTCCCTGACTAACCCGTACAGTTTCAATAAGAATATACAGGGAATGAGAAGTTTTAGTAACATGCTACAGGTGTTGTACAATAGGCCATATTATACAGTCACATCTTTATCAAGGGATCCCTTAGCCTAATAATCTTAATGTTCTCATGATACATAGGGACCAAGGTCACTCACAGCGGCGTGGGCTGAGGCAAGGAGATAATGACAAAATAACCTCACCTAGTCAGCCATTAGGACGGTTAGTCAAACTTGCGACTGCATTAGTGAACTATGCTAGCTACAAAAACAACTTAAACTATTGTGAAAGTCTTCACATGATGCAGACTGTACTTAAAATTAAAATGTGTTTATCAGCATAAAGCCTGTTGCGCACATTATACTGAAACCAAATAAAATCCAGTTCTTCCCTGTGAGGGGGACATACAGTTTAACATGATGGACTATAGGACAGGACTGCTGCTTTTAACTGTCTGCTGGGCAGGTGAAGATTTTCACTGAAAATTTAATGTTTTCTTGTAATGTTTGTTGTATGTGATGGTTTTCTTTGCTGTCTTGACAGGTGTTGATGGTCAGACTCTGACAGAATCTGAACCAGCGGTTAAAAGGCCTGGAGAATCCCACAGATTGACTTGTACAGCCTCTGGATTCACACTAAGCAGCTACCCTATGAAGTGTGTCAGACAGGCTCCTGGAAAGGGACTGGAGTGGATCGCTTATATAGGCACATCTAGTTCCCCTATCTCTTACTCCCAGTCAGTTCAGGGTAGATTAACCATCTCCAGAGATGACTCCAGCAGTAAGCTCTATCTTCAGATGAACAATCTAAAGACTGAGGACACAGCAGTGTATTACTGTGCCAGAGAGACACAGTGAGAGACAATAACAGGAGACTCATACAAAAACTACGTCCTCTATTTACCACCACTGAGTGTGTTTTAAGGTAAACATAAATGTTAACACTACTGGAAAGAGTCAACTTTCTGTTGGGAAATACAGGCACATTTTAGGGTGCAACGTGAAATTAGTAACACACTCCAACATTAAGCAGAGGTGTTTTCCAAGCAGGGATGAATGTGTTCACACTGCACAGACAGTATCAAAACAAAGTACTTTAAGTGGTATAATTAAATGCTGATAGAACTGAAATCCAATTAACCCTATCTGTAGCCTAAATGAACAAGGATGTTCTCATTTGATAGTGTATTGAATTCATTTTTAAATAACACGGATATATACAACATTAAAAACAGAAAGCTTTTCAAGATCCTCAAAGACACTTTACATGGCAAATAAAGAACCCAAATAAAATTTTCAGAAAGTATGGGCGCATATAGTAGCTCAACATGCAGTATCTCACAAAAGTGAGTTGAACTTCCAGTGACCAGTATGAGGGAGTGTTAGAGCGATAACATCAAATTTCACACTCCTGCTCCCCATTCACACCTGAGACCTTATAACACTAACGAGTTACATGACACCGGTGAGGGAAGATAGCTAATTGAGCCAAATTTGGACATTTTCACTTAAGGGTGTACTCACCTTGGTTGCCAGCGGTTTAGACATTGTTATTTTGAGGGGACAGCAAATTTACACTGTTATACAAGCTGTACACTCACTACTTTACATTATAGCAAAGTGTCATTTCATGAAAAGATATAATCAAATATTTACAAATATGTGAAGGGTGTACTCACTTTCCTGATATACTGTAACAAAATAAAAAAAATGTTTTAAAAAGGAGAATTTAAAGTAATTTCTTGAACATTAAAAGACTGGATCAGCTTGGTTTGTCTGATGGAGACAGGAGGTTGATGTTAGATGAACAGAGGATTTGGTAAAAAGTGCGGTAGTGGAGAAGATTGGTGAGATAAGAAGAGACTGATGATAGAGGGATTTGTTAGTGAATTGAAGGAATTTGATTAGTATGTTGAAAAAAGTGATGTGGTCACAGGCAAGGGCATCAATAGGGGGGGAGGTGACTGATTACCGAGGGCCCCGATGGAGGGAGGGCCATTTCAAATCCTGGAATGTAAAATTTGTTTTTGTTTGCAATGTTTAATTTTTAAGCAAGTAGTTTCTACTAGTTTCTAGTAGCCTACATGCCTTTGAACCACTAACTTGCACAGTGTTAATATTAGGTTAGCTTTATTGTCCCCAAGGTGAAATTCTGCTTGGGCACAGTGCAGAGTTGCTTCATAAAAAATATCACAAAAGACATCAACAAGAACCTGAGAAGCATCGACATGCTGTACTTCACAAGAGGAAAATATAAACACACACACAGAAAAAGGACATTGTTGACGACATAGTTCCATGGATTAAAGTGCAAGTGCTAAAGTGCTAGTGTGGTTGTTGCACATTGCTCCATTGAACTGACATTTGTGTAAAGTGCATATGCTAAGGTGCTAGTATGTTTATTGCATGTTGCCCTATTGCACCTTGATTGCAAGTAAAGTGCTGTAGTGCTCACATATTTATTAATTTTACATTGTTCAGCAGCTTACTGGAGGCTGGCACAAATGATCATTTTAGGCGATTGGATTTGCATTTTGGTACACGGAGTCTTCTTCCTGATTAAGTTCCCAGGGTTTTATATTCAGGGAAGAGGGGATGTTGAGGGTCCAATTTAATTTTCCTAGCCTGTTTCATGACTGCCTGGTCATACAGGCTCTGTACAGGCTCATAGTCTCTCCTTCCTATAATTTTCATAGCTGTTTTGTGCATGTTGGCAAGCTTTTCAACTTTAAAATTACCGAACCGTGCAGTAATTCCATATATGATGACACTCTCTAAGATTGCATGGTAGAAAATCATCATGATCTGACTGCACACACCATACAACCTTAGACGCCTTAAAAAATAGCCTCTGCTGCAATTTGTTACACAGGTTGTAGACATGTGTATTCCAGCAAAGAAGACTGTCAATGTGTACACCTAAATATTTGAATGAGGACACCTGACTTACTTCCTGGTTTTTAAAGACCACTGGCTCATGGTCAGTAACTTGCCTCGGGTCGAAGACCATCTCCTGTGTTGGTGTCACACCATTTAACAAATGTGTCTATTTCGTCTTGGTACACAGAGGAGTCTGTATCCTTGTGCAAAAGGCTTCGGATTGCGGTATCATCAGCCAATTTCATTATATTGTTGTTAGAATGTACATTCCTACAGTCATTGGTTTTCAATGTGAAGAGTATTGGTGATACAACACAACCCTGTGGAACCCCTGAGTTACAGTATGTGATCTCAGATAGCTTCCCATTGACCTTCACTTGCTGTGCCCTGTCAGTAAAAAAAATAGTAAAACCATTTAATCAAGATAGTATTAACATTCATGTTTTTAAGCTTCTCTAAAAGCATGCGAGTTTGCACTGTATTAAAAGCTGAACTAAAATCGACAAATAAGATTCTAGCATAAGCTTCTATGTTTTCAAGGTGCTGAGAAATAAAGTGCGAGATGCAAAGGATTGCGTCATCAGTGCTGCATTCTTGCTTATAGGCAAACTGGTACACATCTAACTTTGACTCAACATCCTTCATAAGTATAGACACCATATTTTTCAAAACATTTCATTACAATCGAGGTTAGAGCCATGGGACGAAAGTCATTATTCTCCGAGGCTCCAGGTTTTTTAGGCAGTGGAGTTATAGTTTATTTCTTATAACAGAGCTGGGACAGTGTGAGGTTTCACGACAAGGGCACCATGCCATTGTTCTTCTGCACAGCTTTTGAGCAGAAAGGTTGGGAGACCATCAGGGCCTGTGGCCTTGTCTGTGCGCACTTTGCTGAAGAGTCGCTGGATGCTAAATGGGTCCACTTCCAGATAATAATAATAATCTTTATTTGTAGAGCACTTTTCAAAAACAAGTTACAAAGTGCTTTAACAAGTGTAAAGACAATAATACCCAAGAGACAATAATACAAAAACAATACAAGATAAAAGCATGAAAACATTGAAAAGACTAAAATACAGATAAATATAAAATTAGTAAAATATAATTAAATAAAAGGGATAAAATAAAGTCAAATGAGATCGGGAAAGGCTCTCCTATAAAAGTATGTTTTAAGAAGGGACTTAAACGAGTTCACTGACTCAGCCGACCTGATTTCCTCGGGCAGGCTGTTCCAGAGCCTCGGGGCCCTGACAGCAAACGCTCTGTCCCCTTTAGTTTTCAGTCGAGACTCTGGAACAGATAACAGACCTCTGCCCGAGGATCTCAAGGTGCGTGCTGGTGTGTATGGGACTAAAAGTTCAGAAATATAACAAGGCGAGAGGCCATGAAGAGCTTTAAAAGTGATCAATAGAATTTTAAAGTCAATTCTAAAACATACTGGGAGCCAGTGTAATGAAGCTAAAATAGGAGTAATGTGGTCATATTTCTTTGTTCTGGTTAAAAGCCTGGCAGCTGAGTTCTGGAC
>NC_060151.1:13793167-13802864 GCF_021292245.1 Micropterus dolomieu
GGTTGGGGAGAAAAGAGGACGAGGAGATGCCGGTTGTGGGGTTCCAGAGCAGGACTGAGCAGAATCTGCTTCAACACTGCGTGCGGACTGAGGATGGACTGTGTGAGCTGCCGAGTGTTGTGTTGGAGTAGCAGTAAAATACCTGAGAAAAGGGCTACCCGACGGTGCAGGGTAGAGATGGCCTCCGGAGCGTCTGAGCACAGCCTCCTTCAGGATCCTACGTCGGGAAGCGGAGGTTTTTGACCGGGATGACGGCCGCCTATCAGGTCCGGCGGCAGACCGGCGGCCCAGTGCAGGAGATGTAGCCGGTGGAGGAGATGCAACAGTGTCGGCAGGCACTGTGCGCCGAAAGAGATCCGTATCAGGGAGACTCAAAGCCACAGGTGCATCCGCTGGTTGGACCGGAGTGCCGTTAGACAAGGCTGCATAGCGGTTGGAGAGGCCGATGTGCGGAGGAGATGCAGCCCCATCCGAGCCTCTCTTGCAGCCACGGACCACCACTTCAGCCCAGGTTGACTGATGCTTCGGAGTCGAGCAGGATGAAAGCCTGGGAAGGCTAGAGGGGTCCCAAAACACGGTGTCCTGGATGTCAGCGGTTAGAGAAACGATCTGTTTGGCTTGTACTGAAGCTACATCCATAAAGCCAGTCAGCAGGGAATCTTTCTCTTTGAGTTCCTCTGAAAGTCGTCGGATGTCTTCCATAAGGTCAGCAATCTTCTTGTTCGCTTTCTTAAGGAGTGTGCAGTCCTCATGGGGCAGAGTTATTTCAGCTAGCATAGTCACCGGAGCTTTGTTGCGACCAGTAGCGTTGATCGCGTTTTTACGGTCATCTAGCTTTAAATCCATGTCGGATGACCAAAATCCTTAACCCACGTAAAACTTAAGTTAAATAAAAAGGATATAAAAAATGTAACAAAAAAGAGTGGATTAAAACTGGATAAGAGTCCGGTTTAAGACGGAGCTTCCAACAGGTGGCTACAGACACCAACGCATGCGCAGAGTGCAGTTTACGTCAGCAATTACGTCAGCGATCTTGTGACAAGATGATGCAAGGTTGCTGGAGATAGTCCGAGGGCTAGTGATAACAGGTAGGGACTGCTTGCAGGGACTGCAGAACACATACATTCCTGAGAGAAATTTTGGGAATCAAATCGCAGGTAAAAGTCATTCAGTTCATTTGCTTTTTGTTAGTCGTCCAGTGTGATAATTTGTTGTTTTGCAGGGTTCATACTAGTCACTGATTTCATTGTGTCACAAAGTTGTTTGGTATTTGAGGTTTGGAAGTTGTGTTCCATCATTTGCCTTTGTTTTTCCTTCGCATTTGTAAGGAGTAGTTTAAGTTTTTTTTGGACCACTGACAACCCAGCTCTGACTTTGGTTCTAAAGGCTTGCTTTATTTATACAGTCTTTGATTTCTTTTCTAATATAGGATTTGTTGTTGGGGAAGACTATAATGTCCTTCTTGGCCACCACACTGTCAATACAAAGTTCGATGTATTCTGTAATAGTACTAGTAGACTCATCAAGCTCTGATGAATGGAAAATCGACCAATCTGTACACATGAAGCACCCCTTTAGTGTTTCAATTGTATCGTCTGTCCACACAAACAGTTTGATGTTCAGGTTTACTTTACTTGAATACAGATTTGTAAGACAGTATTAAATGTAATGTATTATGAAGTTGGAGAGGGGGGGGTTGGCTTGACTGAATATGCCCCCTTAATATTTCTATAACATAAGATCCTGTTATTTTTTATGTCACATTTTACATATTGTTGAAAACCTGGCAGCGCGCTCTCCAGTTTGCAGTGATTATAATTACCCAAGAAAAAAATAGGCGCCCCAGGTGTGCGCTGCAACTGTTCATGTGCGCACTCTGCTATGAGCGCGGCGGCTCTGCCTGCGTTGGTGCTGGGCCAATAACAGGGCTGAGTTCAGCGCCGACAAAACGTTTCAACAGAAATGGTGGCTCCCTGAACACGCTGTTGTGTACGCAAGTGCACTGCATTTCCCTGCCTTCTTAACACCATTGTGTTTACAAATTTGTTGCAACTGATTGGGTAACAACTGAGACACACCCACCAAACGGGAGAAAACATACCTCGAAGCCTTTTGCAATCAAAATTGAGCTCGGGTGCATCCTGTTTCCACTGATCATCTTTGAGATGTTTCTACAACTTGATTGGAGTCCACCTGTGGTAAATTCATTTGATTGGACATGATTTGGAAAGGTCCCAGAGTTAACAGTGCATGTCAGAGCACAGGTTTACCATTTCCAGAGACAGCAGCATGCAAGTGCAGGCCTGGGCTGACGCACCTTTGGGGCTGATGTAACGTAAATTATGTATAACTGTTTAAAAAAATGGGCTGATGACAGGCCCATACAGCATGGACAACGGCCCATTGGGTAATTTTTTATACCGACAGGGCCGGCCCAATCACATCTCTTACCAGCCCCCCCCCCCTCTGCTCTCTGTTTCTTGCGTTATGTTCCCCCAAAAAAATCTTCAGACGGCTGCCGTCAAATGCACAAAAATAACCAATATGTTCGCTACCGGGCCTGCAGTAGTTTTAACATCAGCTGCAGGACCCGACGTAGAGCAGGCACAGGCACTTGAAGGAGTAAAGGAGAGCTGTGGCCACTGCCAGTCTATGGTGTTAGCAAGTAACAAAGTGACAGGACCAACCTGTAGGGAGGAAGTAGGGAGGGAGGGGACATGTAGCCACCACTTTTTGAAAGTATTTGTTAAAAATGTTCTGTAAAATAGCTTGCACCCAGAAATGTTAATTATAAAAATGCTATGAAAAATGTTTATTTGCACAATAAGCCTGCAATGCAATGTAAATATTGAAAAAAACCTCTGTTGTCCAGAAAAGTAACTTAATGCTCAGAATCTTCTGGACCCCCCTATCAAATACCTATATGTTTCATACATTTTTTTTCCCAAATAGTAGGCCTATTAAAATATTCTTGTCTTGTTGTCATGGTCCCAATCTTGTGCAATGTTAAGTCTCATGGGCTAAGTGTTTTGTCACACACCTGGCCCCTTAAATGGAAGGATGGTGTATTGGTGAGGGGTGTCCAGGGCCGATTATTTTTTTTGTTGTCCCAGTCCAGCCCTGTGCAGCTGTATCTGCAGATGTTTGATTATAAAAAACCTTTCTAAGTAGAGATATGAATGAGGAAATGAAATTACTAAATCTGCATCTTGCTTGTTCCATAACAGAGCTTCATTAAAATAACTCCTCGGAGAAGACAGTAGCTGAGCAATAAACAGCATAAAGTTCAGTGGTTTCAAATGTCTAATATATTTAATTATGATACAAAAGAGCACTTCCATAAACATTATTTGACAGATAAACCAGCAGACCTTTTCATGTCGTGCTACAGCTGTTTTTTTGTTTTTTTACAGCTGTGTTTTTTGCATATCATCACACAGGTTTCGGTTTCCAAATATTTCCTTTTTTTGAGAAATCCAACCAGCTGCAGTATTAGTATTAGATTATCTTGCTTTCACCTCACTTGTTTTTACAGCAACAAAATAAATTAAACACAAACATGTAAATTAATAATTTTTATTTAATTTCAATTATAACCAAATCACGATATACACTGAATGTTAGGTAGACCACATTCCTTAATTTTTATGATTCAGTTATCTTTTTTCAAGTTATTTACCAGTGTTTCCCAAAGAATGACACTGTAACTGTGGTGCACGATGGGGAGGGGTGCACGGGCAGTAAAAAAAATAAATAAATTAACGTATGGGAGAAGTGGACAAAATTGTTGGTACCCTTCCATTAAATAGAGAAAAACCCACAATGGTCCCTTAAATAATGTGAAAATGACAAAAGTAATAATACATAACAATTAACTGATGGAAATCAGACATTGCTTTTGAATTGTGGTTCAACAGAATTATTTTATAAAACGATGTGTCCTGCGATTAGCAACATCCGTTGCTCTTTGAGCCAAAGTGGACTTAATAGAAGACGACTGAGTAGGACACCATTGTTGAAAGCAAATCATAAAAAAGCAAGACTAAATACATATTAAAAAGCCACAAAGCCTCTAGGGTATAAATTATGTTATGATTGAAAAACTTAAAGCATTTTCATAATTAAAAATCATAATATAAAAGAATGAGATGTGGTGTGTTTCTCTGTGAGGAGGAGTCAATGCAAAACTCTGATCTCTTCCATCTCTACATATGTGTTGTACAGTGAAGGACAGAGACTGAATCACTGACATTTACAGTGTAGACTGGACAGAGACAACCGGATTTTAAAAATGATCAGACCTGATTATTTGGGTGTTTTTCTCATCCTGTCTATTAACTGGGCAGGTAAGAACAATGAAACTCTTTATCAGAATCAGAAGGAGCTTTATTGCCAAGTATTTTTTTACATACGAGGAATTTGCTGTGGAGATAAGGTGCTACACATAGACAAACAGAGTCAACATAAATAAATGTAGAAATATATAAATATGGAATAGAAGAACAACGTTGCAGATATATACATGTGCAGTATTCTGGGTCTGTTCCGTGCAGAAATAACGCAACGGAAGAGAATATTGTGTACATATAAATATATAAACTGACAACATAAAAATATACAACAACAAAGATCAACAATCAACAATAATATGTGCGATGTGCCAGGTCTGTGCCCGACACGAGATGAAACAGTATTATTGGAAAGATGCTGATAATGTGTGACTATATTAACTAATGATATGTTTACATATCTGCAGGTACTGAGGCTCAAACACTGACAGAATCTGAATCAGTAATTAAAAGTCCTGGAGAATCCCACAGAGTGACCTGTACATATTCAGGGTTTGGTGGCAATTATAACAACACTTGGGTCAGACAGGCTGCTGGAAAGGGACTTGAATGGATTGCTTATATCATTGGTAGTGGTAACAGCAAATCCTACTCTCAGTCAGTTCAAGGCCGGTTTACCATCTCCAGAGACAACAGCAGACAGCAGGTGTATCTGCAGATGAACAGTCTGAAGACTGAAGATTCTGCTGTTTATTATTGTGCTCGATACTCTCAGTGACTGGAGTTTGTTAAGCAGCTGTACAAAAACCTACAGTACTCATATTTCACATTGTTAGACCTCAAGCATGAAGTCTTTTTCTTTGTATTCATATTACATACTTATTTATACATTTAATAGTTATTGTTTTAAATTCTATATAATAATTATTTAACATTAAACAAAGTAAAGATCACTGATGATGTGGAATCTAAAGTGAGTCATAAAATGAGAATGAAAATTTTTCCTTCTTCTTTTCACTAGAGGGCAGTCAGTGTCATGTTTCTCTCTCCTCTGTTTCTAAAAGGAGACACTCAGATCTGGTGTTCTCATTGATCTTAACTGACTGACACTTGAACCCTGGACTGAACTAAAGCTTAACACTCCTGCTGCTCATGTACACTGGATACTGTGATAGTTGATACTTTTCTACTCTAAACAAAGAGTAACTGAGATCCAAGTCAAATCTTGTAATGTGCCAGTTTGTTGCATGTGATGGTTTTCTTTGCTGTATGAACCTTCAGTATTATAACTAATTTCTACTACCACTGCATTTGAAAGTAAACATAAATGTTAACAGTACTCGAAAAAGTCAACACTTTGTTAGTAAATCCTGAATGGGTATCATCAAGCCCCTAATCTGAGCCCGTATGTCCCCACCTCTTTAACAGAAAGTGAAGTTACATGTTTAAATGTGGTAAGAACGGTTCATTAGTGACTACCTTAATCACAATCACAGTTTAACATATACAGTTGTTAGTTCAATTATTTGTTAACATTTTTCAAAAGATGCATAAGAGACAGGGACCAAGAGAGGAAGGCCACAAAAATGGCTTGTATATAGCGCTAGGTAAACAGCTGGGTTCAGGATCCACTGCATGAGACTTCATTTGCAGCCACTTGTGTTTAACAAAGGGTGACACAGTGGTGCAGTGGTTAGCACTGTCTCCTCGCAACAAGAAGGCTGTGGATTCAAACCCTGGTTGCCCCGGCCTTTCTGTTGGAGGCTCGTGGAAAAGGACTCGAGTGGGTCGCATATATCAGCAGTGGCAGCATCTACTACTCTCAATCAGTCCAAGGCTGGTTTGCTATCTCTAAATAAACTTTATTTGTTGTTGTTAATTAAATCAGGAAATCTTGCCCTGGGAAAGATCATCGCCAACAAACAACAATAAATACATTAATAAAAATGTCTTAATCACTTCATCACAAAACAGCCAATGACAGCAATTCAATCTGTTGGAATCATTGTTCTGGTTTGAATAAGATAAATACTACATGTACACATTTTAGCCAAATTCTTATATATTCTTATATAAGTTATTCGGCATTAAAAGACAGTAACAATAATAATATTGCAGTTCCTATTTACAAACACTAGAGGGGAGCCAGGGTCAAGTTTGTCTCTCCTCTGTCCCCATAAGATCTCTGCTGATCTCTTTGATCTTAACTGGCATTCAAAGCCTGGACTGAATTTGACTTTTATACTCATCACAACACTAATAGAACATTTTAAATGCTGGAGCAGCAGTGACTGCAGCTTCATGTGTTCATGTAGTTGTAGTTCACCATTTCATATAGATTTCAAGATAAACAGGTCGAAGACTGAAGGAGCTGCTGTTTCTTCTTGTGCTTGTGAGACATTGGAATGAAAACTCAATAAATAAGTGATTCTGAAAAAAGACAAGTCTCATTTCCTGGGCTCTTTGAGAAAAGTCTGTGTCAGACTATACAGGTGCATCTCCAAAAAATTTTAAAGAAAAATATACAAACCAGGAAGTATGGGCATTCATCAAAACTTTGCAATAAGGTTTCAAATCAAAATTAAATTCTAAAAATATTAATGTTCTTTAAATAAAAATCACTCTCACTGGTCTGGTCAGTTGAGAATACACACTGTTTAAACCCTCAACTGATTTAAATAATAATTTAATATTATTTATTTTATTTATTTTTATTTTTCAACAGTGTGTAAAAAATGTTGCTCATAAGGACGTTAAAATGAATCATCATAGAAGACAGTAGCTGAACAATAAACAACATACTTCAATGGTTTGAATTATCTAAAATTTAATTGTGATACAAAACATCACTTTCATATACGTGACAAATTGAGATTTCAGCTCTTAAGTAGTTAATTTGCTTTCTAAATACTTTAACCTTTTTTAGTAAAAAATTCCAACCAGCCGCATCAAACTCAAGTATTTATTTAGATGATCTTGCTTTCACAACACTGCTGTGTTTGCAGCAGCAAAATAAAATAAATACAAACATCTAAATGAATAAATCAATTAACATTTCAATTAAAACCAGATCAAGTAATATAATGCCTATTAGGTAGACCACATTACTTCATTATTATGATTCAATTATTTTTGTAAGTCATAACATAAGAGTAAATGTTTTCTGATTTGATATTGTGTCAAACATGGATCAGTTACAGCTACATTAAAGCCATGAATTCAAATTAAACGATTCAATAAAATTAAACTCTAACAGAGTGCCTGTGCATGAGCCCCTCCCTCCCCGTGATATCCTGATGCAAATCTTCAGTCTGTGCAGTGTACTTCTGTCCTGCTGACTGCTCTTGTACTTTGTGTGGAGCATCAGAGGTCACATCTCCAGCCTCAGGATGATCAACACACTCACTCTTCTGCTGGTTGCTCTCTCTCTGCCCTGTGAGTTCTCCTGCTTCCTGCTGTTTTATCTTTTATCAGACAACATCGACTGATGGTCAGTCAGTGATCCCAGAACATCCCAGGTGACTGTCTCACTTTCTTCTCTGGTTCCTCTCTCCTTTCATCTCATCAGGTTGTACAGGTCAGAGTTTGGAGTCCATTCCTTCCAGTTCAGTAGTGAAAAAGCCTGGGGAGACTCTCAGTCTCTCCTGCAAAGGAGCTGGCTACACATTTAGCTGCTGTGGCGTGAGCTGGATAAAACAACCTGCAGGAAAACCACTGGAATGGATAGGGGTTGCCTGGGTTTCTTCCGGTAACACTTATGCCAGCAGTGTGCAAGGACGAATAGAATTCACAAGAGATAATAGCAACAGCATGGTGAATCTGAGACTGTCCAACTTAAAGCCAGAGGACTCTGCTGTGTATTACTGCGCTAGAGTCACACACTGGTTAAAAGAAGCAGAGAGGCTTTACAAAAACTCCTCAGAACATTTGTTTACAAAGACCTACAGGTGGCAGTAGAAGATATGAAGTCAGATGACACTAAGGAGTGTATGACAGTGACTCAACAAACACACATGCGCACTATGAAAGCAACAGCTGATGTGGTTTCTTACTTCCTCATTAGCTTTTTAATTTTTCTAATATTTGCATTCTTGATAATTATTTTAATTATATTGACCAGGGAGGTTTGTAAAACAGGTCAGATGTAAAACATTCAATTTCTCCACATCAGGAACAAGTTATTAATCATCTGATTCACTCTGCACATGCTCAGTTTAGTCCTAGTTCCACATGCGAAAAGTAGCACCCAGTGGTAGGCACAGCCTTGGCTTAATTTACTTTTGTAATGGCATTGTCAGTTTTGTAGTTAAACTCAACATTAAACATAAATCACATTTATTGTGTTTCTATGTAGATATCTTGCATGCAAGTTGTTAGTGCTAATGTTTTAAGCTGTAAGGTAAGCTAGTTCATGG
Organism: Micropterus dolomieu; assembly: GCF_021292245.1. NCBI lineage: Eukaryota > Metazoa > Chordata > Actinopteri > Centrarchiformes > Centrarchidae > Micropterus > Micropterus dolomieu. The sequence continues at coordinate 13,801,872 of NC_060151.1, forward strand.
TTACAAAAGTGTGGGTTATTTCTAACAACAATAGTCTCAGTTAATTCTATTAATGTTTTCTTTGAATTTCACCATACATCTGACACACACACACACACAGATTTTCACATAAAAGCATTATGATGTCACTACTTTGACTTAGAGACTTGAATCACAATCATTGTGTAAAAAAAAAAAAGTAAAAGAACAGTTGTCAGTAGTTATGCCAAAACCCAGATGCAGACATGGACACAATGCAGCAGTTAAACAGTTTATTGACTGACGCAGGGTGAGGTGGCAGGGAGTCTCATTCCAAGCAGTTGGAACTTGAGGGCTGGATGGCTGGGGTGGCTGGAAGGATTGGATCTTGGCTTCGATAGACTTGGTGATCTGGAGACAGGCAGAGAGAAACTAGTTAAAGCAAACTCGCTACTGGATTAACGCTATATGCTAAGGCAAGACCTACAGTACACGACTTAACAATCCAGCAGGGAATGGAATTCTGGTCTCTCCTTAAGAAGAGGTAGGGATGGCAGATCAGGAACAGGTGCGTGATTACCAACAGGTGCAGCTAGTGCCAACTCAGGAAGCCAGACATGCCCAGGATTTAAAAAACTGAGAGAAGGGAGCGAAGAAAAAAAGAACATAAACAAACCAAGCATGCCTCACTCACCCAAAGGAAAAAAAACAAATGAAAACACACTCACTAAGTGCCAAACTCAGGTGCCAGATGCAGGAGTCATGACAAAAGTGTTGAATAAAAAGCTTTCATTATCATGTTTTTTCATTGTACTTATATAATGTTACAATTTACCCCAGAGTACATCTAACCCAGACTAAGGGGTAAACTGTAACATGTGATGGAGACTAAACCGTGCATTTTCTGTCTGTGTTGCAGCTACAGCTACACCATTTAATAGCAGACATGTGTAGCTAGTTTATATCACATTTTGAATGCACTGGCTTAAAAGAGCTCCAACAGACAGAAATGTTGAAACAGTAACTGAGATCCAA